>NC_056732.1:339779072-340014072 GCF_019279795.1 Protopterus annectens
GAGTATGACCAAACCCAGGGTCAATCAGGGAGGGTCCTAGCAGTTTGATATGGCATTTCAAATCTACACTTGCTGTCACGACACAGACACCCTCCACATAATGTAACAGCTAGTGTGAAAGCTGTGACTTATCTTGTACATGCTAACTTGAAAACTGACACTTCCAGCAATATGATAATTTCTGCAGTGTTCTAACAATAAACATAACTAAATAGCCTGTAAGTGCAGCAACAGTTTCTAGGTTTCACTAATTAAATGTTTTCCAAACTGGACAGTGAAGAAAGTGCTGATGAAAATGACTGCCATCATCATTAACAAAAAGCAGTCATAGTGTAGTGCAGTTAAAAGTGACAATAATCCCTTATTGTTTCATGATGGAGGTACATGCACACACATATGGAGACAATGTTTATACTTCTGTATGTGTACATACAAATTGCATGCACATACACACACACACACACACACACACACACACACACACATATATATATATATACATATATATGGATATATATACATATATGTAGATATTTACTTACGCATACGCACACACACAAACATACTACGGTATAAAGCTTCAATATTCTAGATTGCAGCTTCACTCAACAAACACAAATCAATCTTACCAAAAAAGAAGAGATTTTAATTCACCGGTGCACCTCCAGAAGCCCACCACATTCAACGGTATCATTAAAAATCAATACTGTGCGGAGAAAGATAGGCATACTGTCATCATGGTGATTAATTAAGATCTCTGGTAGCTACCAGTGGTTGGTTGGCATGTGGGTCTCATCGTTTTTAACTAAGACAGACAAAAAAAAATCTGCACAGCTATGAAGCTGAAGCCATCAAACTACACAGATGGTTATAAGGCTTTCATTATGTGGTTTCCATAGCAATCATATTGCAAATCTGGAAGGTTCCTTCAAATAAGCAGCTTGTATTTACATGCTTCTCAGCTGCAGCACAAACCCCAAACATCTAAGTTAGTATTCACATCACACATTCTTAGAAGTGGTATTAGATGGAATGTTTTGATCCGTAAACTTAAAAAGAATGCTAACACAATTCAGTGTATGCATTACGTAGTGAGTTACAGCTATTTCAATTATACACAGCCTCTTGTGTTTTCAAGGAAGTAGACTAGTTTAAATCTATTTTTTCATGTACTATGCTGCAAATGACCCATTTATTCAAATGTGTATCCTTACACTGGGGAGAGGGAATTCTGCCAAGCAAATATCTTCAGGTCCCTGTAATCACTGTGCCCATTAATAACAAAATCAATTAAATTGACAGAACTCAAGAAAACTGGCAGACTGGATAGTAGAAGGTCCCACTTTGCCAACATGCTCACTATTTCTGTCTTTCCGTTATTCAGTCCACATGCTTACAGACAGAATCCATGTCATCTTTACAATACCAAATGCAAACCGATATGCATTTGTTTTGTCACCTACTCTGCCACTTAAATAATGTTTTGCAACCAGCTTATTTGATATTGTCAGTCAGTATCTCATTTTCAATGTGATCCTGTCTGTGTTCATTATTTGACATATTAAAGGACTAACCTGCTTGCTACAACCAGATTACAGAGCTTTGGGGCTGAATTCTGCATCTATACTGTCACTATCCCATTTGCTGTTTTTCTTCCAAACAGAGCATTTCTGGAAAAGAAGAGCACCTGCAATGTATTCCTTACAGGAATGATAGCATAGTAGTTAGAACTGAAATGTTTGCTGACAATTCATCCTGGATAATTGTGTGGAGATCTGAAAACAGAAATTCACACCATCAAAGTGATGACACAAAGTGAAGAGGTTAGGTCTAACCACAGTCAAATATATTGGTGAACAATATGAAGGGATCTCAACTAAGACAGAGTCAGACGCACCCAAAAGCAAAGGTTAACTAGCAAGACTTGAAAAAAATTTGAAAGGATCCTAGCCTCATAGCACAGAGGGATAAAGCCCAAACTGTGACTCAGACTACCCGTGTTCAGCTAGTGACACAGAAGGGTAGGGAGGGGGCTCGGCTCTTTACAACAACAACATGTACCAGACAGTAGCTGATGACACGTTCAACAGTGTACAGAATGCATGCATTGAAGCAGACATACACTTCCTTGGGAGCAGGTATTGTGCAACCTTCAAGTCATCTATGGGAAAGGGAGTTATGGCAGGCCCACGTGATCAGACACTGGCCCTCTTCCACACACCTGACTTTCATCTCCAAGGGAAGCCTGGCTAATAAGGTTCTCACCTTGGTTGTAACATGAATGGGCCCAGCTCTCATGCCTAATCAGAGGAACAAATGAGTCGAAAGGGTGTTGGGAGGGGATTCATCAGGTAGATTGTGTGAGCATGGCCAGAGTTGGGAAGATTTGAAAAGATGTGCAAGATGAAAAGTAAGTTTCGTTCAGAGTTTAAGAACACTTAGCAATGGGAAACATGTGACATTTGCATGTGATGAAATGCAGAATTCACCTATGGAACAAGTAAGAATGAAAAGAAGGTAAAGGTTGACTTCCATCTAATCAGCTGCAAAGCAATTGGGACAACCATAATAGTTTGCAATTTTTTTTACTTATTTACTATTTCAACATCTTTTCCCCTCTGCACCTGAAAACCATCAAGCCTCCCCTTAATGGACTGAGACCCATTCATTCCCTAGTGGTGGGGATCATATGCCAGATCTACTAGGCTGACAGTCATCCTTGAGGAGGAAACTATCATGCAGGCAGCCCTAAAGGTTGCTTGTGCCCTTACTGGCATCCCAGCTGGGTGGAGGAATGCGTGGCTCATATCACCAAAGGGACCACATTGACTACTCCTTCTACATATACATGCTCCTGCGCACCAGCTCAATGAAGGCTGCCATCCGTCAGCAGCTTGTGTACCATCCCCACCGAAGGTCACGCACCCTACTCTTTCTTCTAAAAGGATTGCTACATCTTGCAGCCTGCTTAGCGCTCCCCACCCCCAGAATAGACATGCCCATCATTCCTGCCAGCACTGTCAAATGCCCAAGCTGTTAATCCAGCTCTGGTCACCGTAGTCAAAGTTAGAGCTTTATCCACTTAAGCCAGCAAGCTTTCACATATTTTTTTTACTTTTAATACAAACAGGAAACTACAGACCCCAATGAGTCATCATCACCTGACTACAATGGAACATCTGCTATAATTTTAAGTATTCAGCCTAAAGTCTTGCCATGCCAGTCCTATATCCAGCCATATATTCCTTTAAAATCTTGCATGTTTCCCTCCACAGTTTTCCATAGTTTAAGAAAGCTCTCTCAAGAAAATAAGTTTTGGCTGGACCTAATTACACAGACAAACAGATAACGTAGCAGAAGGTAAAAGCTGTTACATGACTGCATATAAATACACAGTGGCTTATGTACCACTATTTAATAAAAATAAAAAAAGTTCTCATGCATGGTTATTGACTTGAACAACTTGATCCTGGACTTGGGCAACCTTTACTGGAAGAGGGTTATGGATGGCTGCTGAACAAGGCAAAAGCATAACCATAAAGACTGTTCTTCCCAGCACTACAGGTCTTTATATAACTGCAGAAGGAAATTAGAAATGACAGAGAATGTACGTGTAAAGAATTTGAATATGACAGACAGTTCAGTTCAGACATGACAGACAGAAACATGGGGGGGGATTTGGAAATACTGGTGAGAATGAAAGGCTGGACATAATTTTTTTTAGTCTCTTTTTGTTCTGTCCTCCGCTGACCATCCGTTCTGTCCTTAGCCACCCTTAATGATCCATTTGTTCCCTTGGCAGGATCCCTGTGGCTCATTCATTTCAGGGACAAGGATCAGATAAGCCAGGAGTGGGTCTTTCATATGCACAGCTGGATTGGATTGCCTTTCTTAGCCCTTTCTCTGCACATCCCCATTAAGCATTCCAAAAGGATATGCAGCAGGCAGAGCACTGGACATTCACTCACTTCTGTAAGTAACATAATCCCCCAAATGACCCCACCACCAAGGAGCAGCACACGCTATAAATTTCTCCAGTCTCCATCAGGGAACCGGTGAACTTTGTATACCCTTGGACATGCATCCCTTCCCTCCCTCCTGAGAGAGATAACCAGGAACAGCCACATCACTCCTCCATGACAAGTCATGTTGACAATGCATCTAAACTGCTACTACAATTCGAGTCACCCAGGTAGTAGCCATGTCTTTATCCTGCTATGTCAATGGAGCTAGCAAAAAACTGGACATAATCTTGGTAAAATGCAAGAAGCTCCAAACAGGATGGAGCTTCCAGCCTGGTCCCAAAAGAAGCAAAAGGAAGATTGTACAGAAATGAAGAAAATGCTTTTAACTAAGAAAGGATAGTTAATAAAATATTATCAAAGAAATGATGATGTATAACATAAGTAGAGAATTAATTCTGGAGAAAGAAAACAGATGAGGTTCAAAACCTGTGTGAGAAAGTTTATCTGGGTAGAAGTTATAAGAGTGTTTGGGGGTACCTAAGAAAAGGGATATGAAAACTGGCAGAACTGACTGAGTGAGTAAGGAAATAGGTATGCCATATAAGATTTGCAAATCATATTTGGATAGTGCAAAAGACTGGATTTCTGACAGCTCTAAACAAGAGGGAAGTGAAATAATGAATACTGACTAAGTGTGACTGAAGCATTACACTTCCAATAAAATCATACAGAAAAAAGGCAAGGTCTGATCAATTAAAAGGTAAGCTGTGGAGGAAGGGGTACAAGGACTGGTCATCTCTCTGGCTACTTTGATGGAACTGTGTAGCAGACATAGGTGCCATTAAGCTCCATGATGTTGAGGCATTTATACGTGGGCTGGACAAAGATGCCGAATGTCAGAAAAATAAGAGGATCATGAGAAAGGCATATGCAAAATGCTAAAGGGTGACATGATGAAAGTGGAAGAAAACAGTAGAAGAATAGGAGACCAGGCAATATCTCCATTGAAGGCATAGGAAGCCAGGAAAGGTTAGACTAGAAATGAGGCAATAGTAGGAGTAAAACACAGAGAGGCCAAGACAGTAGCCAGGTTGGTGGCAATTAGTTCTCCGCATATCAGATTTGGAAATGAAAAAGGAGAGGTGAAAAAGAAGAAAGTATTTTCTGACAGAGGCCAAGAGGAAGAATTATAATGGTGTAACAGCAAATATCAAAGTCTGACTGGGCAATCTGACAGAGGGAGTGAGAGATGAGGCAGAAGCAACATACTGTTAGCAATTCTTATTATTTAATCTATTAACCATTTACAATATGGGTCAAAAGAGTACGAGGAAAGGAGCACAGACTAAGCAACATAAAATGACAGGAGGTGAAGATGAGTGGTATTATGGATGGGAGACAAAGTAGGCAAAATGAACATACAAGGTCCACAACAAGAAATGGAAATAGAAAGAAAGGTAGAGAGTCAGAAGAAGGGATCTTGGTTAACAGAAATAATGGGTAAAGGAGTAATGACTAGCATGAAGGTGGAGAGGAAAACAATTTCCTACCAAAAATTAATTGGTATAAGCAGTAAGCAGTCAAACCAAAAAACTACTGTTAAGAAGTATGAAAGGATGGCAATAATAAGGGGAGATGATATCTGAAGCATGATGAAGAGAATTACAGACGAAAGATCCAAAGAACAGGATTATACACACAGCTTGTTAATTACAGAAATTATTAAGAAATGTGTCTTGACTAAAAGAAAGTGAGGGACAGGGCTTGAAAGCCTATACAAAATGGTCAGGTTTTGAAGTGGATACTCACTTTATTATAATGCATTTTGAAAGTCAGGATTACATACGATTTAATGAAGCAAAAGGGAGAAGCAAAAGAAATTAGTGGAAAGGGGGAGAAGCAAAAACAATTAGTAAGGGATAAAACTAAACAGTCCAAAGGAGACCAAACTAATGCCTTATAAAGCTTAGCAGAGCATCAACACATTATCAGTGTCTGTCAGAGAGATTTACATAGATAATGAAATGGAAGTGAAAGAACTACAAAGAAACAGGTGATGTTGGTGAAGTTTAACTAAAAGCAATAGCAGAAGGCCTCCCAGTTGGCATAAGGATGTGAAATGTCATAATTTTGAGCATTATTTCTTCTGAGACATCAAAGACTTTTGTTTTTAAAGTGCGGACATGAATTTTATTCAAACTTGTCTACCTGATGTATACAATCAAAGTGATGATGATGTGCTTTCCAAAACATGATACTTACTGTCTGATGGGTTTTCAGACTACTTTTGGACAATCTGAATGAATGCCGAGAGTTAGAAAGTACAGTTGTGTACCTACCATAAATGTAGATGTTCGAGTGTATTCACTGTTGCAGTCATTACTCTTGGGTTATCCTGCTGGCAGGCTACCCACAGTTGGCCTGAGTTCCAAAGTCTAGGTCTGGCATTGGTTGCTGTCACCTCTTCCCTGACGTCAGTGCGCCAGGGGTATAAAAGATGCAGCCGATGTCATTTTCTTCAGTTTTTCTTGCCCTAGATGTCAGGTGCCCCAAATAGGTAGGCTGAAAAATATATATCAAAAAGAAATGCATACACAAAAATAACATTTCCTTCATCTACAAGCAAATACACCAAAAAGGTTGTATAGGACAGAGAAGTGCAGATAAGGCCCAGCAATGAGAAGGGGGATGGTGGGTGGGTAACCTGGACTGCAACAGTGAATACACTTGAACATCTACATTTATGGTAGGTACACAACTGTACTATGTTTCATCGTGTTTCACTGCTGCAGTCATTACTCTTGGGTTGAATCCCAAAGCTGAGGAAGGGTGGCTGGGCTAAATAGGATTAGGAGAGGCTATGAGACCCTGCAGAACTGCAGTGGCGAAGCCTGCTCTGGACTTAGAGTAGAGAGGCAAATGGTAGTGCTTTGTAAAGGTGTGCACTGAACTCCCAAGTTGCAGCCTCTAAGATTTCTTTGGTTGGCACTCCTCTGAGAAAGGCTGCTGAAGTGACTGCTGCTCTGGTGGAATGAGGTCTAATGCCCTTAGGCACTGATTTGCCATGTTGAGAATAGCAGAAATGGATGCAATGGCCTATCCATTTAGAAACAGTCTGTTTTGAGATAGCCTTTCCTTGTGATCCTGCAGCATATGACACTAGAAGTTGCTCAGTCTTTCTGAAAGCTTTAGTTCTGTCCAAGTAGAAGCGTAACTGCCTGTGTATATCCAAAGAATGCAGAATTTTCTCCCCCTTGTTCTGTGGATTTGGATAAAAGGTAGGCAAGTGAATGGTTTGATTGAGAGCCACACTGGACACCACCTTAGGCATAAATGTAGGGTTTGTCCTCAGAGAAACCCTGTCTGGATGAAAAATGATGAAAGGTTCCACAGCCATGAGTGCTTGTAACTCCGAGACTCGTCTTGCAGAGGTAATGGCTAGGAGCAGAGCTGTTTTCCAGGATAAAAGATTAATATCCGCTGTTGATGCTGGCTCAAAAGGAGGTTGTGTGAGTTTTTCCAAAACAAAATTGAGGTCCCAGGCCGGAATTGGTGCTCTCCTTGGTGGCCTAATGTTTTTGGCCCCTCTGAGGTACTGCCTTATTAAAGGGTGAGAAAAGACAGGTGGTTCCGTATTGTAATGTGCAGAAATGGCAGAGGCATGAATCTTAATTGATGAGAAAGAAAGGCCTTTGTTCAGCATCTCAGTCAGGTATTGTAAAATCTGAGGAATGTTTGGCACAGACGTGTCAATGCCTTGTTCCTGGTTCCAAGCACAGAATCTCTTCCATTTTTCTGCATAAGACTTTCTTGTACTGGGGCCTCCTAGCCTCCAAGATAACATCCATAACTGCTTTTGAAAGGGGAGTGTTCATTATGGCTACATTATCCGCCATGCTGCCAGATTTAAGGTCCCAAGTTGGCTGTGCAGGATCTGATTGTTTTGTTGGGTCAGCAAGTGAGAAGTTTGAGGCAATATCCATGCTGGACCTTGAGACAAGCTCTTCAGGATTGGGTACCAGTGCTGGCATGGCCAGTCTGGTGCAATCAGAATCATTTTTGGCTTCTCTTGTCTGACCTTTAGGAGTACTCTGAGAAGGAGAGGTAGTGGGGGAAAAGCATACACTGATAGATTTTTCCAGCTGAATGACAGGGTGTCCACTTTCCATGCTTGCTTGTGGTAAGTCCTTGTGCAAAATCTTTGACAGTTGTGAGGGGAGGCAAATAGATCTATGTCTGGGCATCCCCATTTCCTTGTTATCATCCTGAAGACTTGTGGATCCAGTTTCCATTCGTGGGGATCCACGAGGTTTCTTCTTAGTTCGTCTGCCAGAGAATTTGTTTTTCCTGGCAAGAATTGAGCTTGCAGGTGAAGTTGAAAGGCCAATGCTGTGTCCCATAAGGTCATTGCTTGTCTGCAAAGGGGGTAGGAATGAGTACCTCCCTGCTTGTTTATGTACCACATGACCGTAGTGTTGTCTGTCTTTATTAGTAATTGTCCTGGATGACGCAGGTCCTTGAAAGCTGTCAGGGCATTTTGAACAGCTAGCATCTCTTTTTGATTGATGTGAAGATGCATCTGGTGTGCAGGCCATGTGCCCTGAATACATTTTCCTGCCATATGGGCCCTCCAGGCATAATCTGAGGCATCCGTTGTCAGTGTCTGTCTGGCTGTGGGTAATCTGAATGGCAGACCCTTGTTGTGGTGACAGGCTTCTGCCCACCATCGAAACTCCTGTTGTAGGCAGGGAATGAGTGCAATTACTGTCTCCAGGCTGTGGCAATGCTGAGTCCAAACACTTTTTAGATACCATTGTAGTTTCCTCATATGCAGTCTGGCATATGGAATTAGTAGAATGCAGGATGCCATGGAACCCAAGGCCTGCAGGATTTTCCTTGCAGATAAGTGGGTTTTTGTTGTCAATTTCTTGAAGTAAGTAGTCAGTTGTTTTTGTTTGTCTGGCATGAGATAAGCCATCTGGGCAGTTGTATTTAAGCTTGCGTCCAGGAATATTATCTCTTGAGAGGGCACTAGTTTTGATTTATTTTCGTTTACTGTGTACCCTAGGCCAATTAGTAATCTTTTTACAAACGCCAGATACTTACGAAGAATGTCTTTGTTCTCTGCTTAAATTAGGCAGTCGTTCAAGTAGGGATACATTTGAATTCCTTTTTGTCTGCAAAATGCAATTACTGGTGCCAGGCATTTTGTAAAGACCCTGGGTGCAGTAGATAAGCCAAAGGGCAGTGCAGAGAATTGGTAATGCATTGAGCCAGCTATGAATCTGAGGTATCTTCTGCAAGATTGTCTGATTGGGACATGCAGGTATGCCTCTTTTAGGTCCAAAGTTACTAGCCAAGCCCTTTTGCCCAGCATGGGCAGTAGCTGCTGAAGAGTCAACATCTTGAATTTTGGAACTTCCAGAAACGTATTTAGTATAGATAGGTCCAGAATTGGTCTCCAGGTTTTGTCCTTCCTGGGCACTAGAAAAAGTCTGGAGTAAAATCCTTGCCCCTGCTCTTGTTGTGGTACTTGCTGAATGACCCTCATGTCCATGAGGGCTGTAATTTGTTTTTGTGCCTCTGCCCATTGATTGTGTGGCAGGTCTGGCATGCCCTTGGACCTTGGTAGGGTGTGGAAATGGAACCTGTAGCCTTGGGACACTATGTTGAGAACCCATTTGTCTTGGGTAACCATTTGCCAATTTGATGAAAAAAGTGCTAGTTTTCCCCCTAAAGGGGCTGTCAAGAGAAAACTGCTTGGAACTGGAAGAGGAAAGTCATTGGGACTGTTTTCTGTAAGGTTGTGATCTGTCTTCTCCGCTTTTGGAGGTAGGAGCACCCCATTGTTTAGGCCTGTATGAGCCTTGGGGCTGAGATCTGCCTCTAGGATGCCTGTATCTGCCTCTGTGGTCTGTCTGAGACTGGAAAGGACCAATTTTTAGAAGGCCAGTTCCTGCTAAACCTGGGTGGCTGTACCTGTAAGAAATCCTTGATGGTCTGCATGGATTTTGCTTTATCCTCCATTTTTTTCAACACCTCTTCTGCTTTAGTACCAAACAAAGTATCATGCTGTAATGGTGCATCTAATAATTTTGCTTTAACATGATCAGGCAGATTTTGTTCCTTTAACCAAGCATGCC
The DNA here is from genome assembly GCF_019279795.1 of Protopterus annectens. NCBI lineage: Eukaryota > Metazoa > Chordata > Ceratodontiformes > Protopteridae > Protopterus > Protopterus annectens. Next base: position 339,789,181 of record NC_056732.1, read on the forward strand.
TTCTAATAACAGAACCTGTAACAGCGGCCCTGCAAGAGTCCTCCAGTGAATCATAACCACATTGCAAAGTATGCTTTCCCACTTGATCAGTTGCATGCAATAAATCCTGCAATTCCTTGGTCTCAGAACATTCAGTATTTGTCAACATTTTCTGTTTAAGTAGTGACAGTAAATATTGCTGATATTTAAGCATATGAAATTGACAATTTAAAGCCCTTACAGCCAGGGTGGCAGAAGTGTATACTTTTTCCCCCCATCTGTCTAGAGCCCTAGAATCCCTAACAGAGGGGACAGGGTTTTTCGCAGTAGCAGCCTTAACCCCCTTGGGACCCTGAGATATAGTTTTTGGGTCAGCAGTGGGGTTTTTATATAGGAATTTATGAGAATCCGGGACCCTGTAGTATCTGTCTGGCTTAGCAGGTGCAGGGAGTAAAGAGTCAGGGGATAGTCCGGACTCTGAAAATACATCATCTACAATGTCTAAAACAGGAGGAATGGCAAGGGGTCTATGCTGAGGAAGTAGCAGGAAGTCTCTGAGCCTTTTCTTAGACTCAGAATAATCTTGCCTCTCCCAGTGGAAATGCTCCCTCATAGTATGCAGTGTTTCCCCAAAGGAATAGTCCTCAGGAGGAGAGGCTGAAGGAATGGATTCTTCAGCATCAGAATCCTCATAGGGAAGCATGGAAAATCCTGTTCAGAAGAGGAATCAGAGGAAATAGATACCTGATCAGAAGAGTCATACTCTGTCTCTTGTCTCGGCCTCTTATCAGGAGGGGGATGGGAGCCCCTGATCAAAGTAATTAGGTCTTCGGCCATTTTGAGCATCTGTTTTTTAGGCATGGAAGTCTGAGTAGGAGAATGCTGTATTTGTTTCTTTGCCTTTAGAGCTGCTTTAGTCTTTGTCTTTGAAGCTGAGGATGGCTTAATATATAGTTGTGTAGGTCTGAAGACACCCTCAGAAGCCGATGCCTGCTCAGTGGCTCCAGACCCATCTGAGGGATTGATTTCCGAGTGTCCAATACCTTGAGTTTCCAGAGGCCCAGTCGGCTCCACGTGGGAGTTGGAAGTGACCTGTGGCTCAGAGGTAGCGGGCGCCAGGGGCTGCGAAAGCACCTCACTGAGAACCGGTGAACCGGCGACTGGCCTAGAAGAGGCTTTGGCGTCGGTTTTGGACCTCGGATGCCTATCCTTGTCCTTGTCCTTGCGTTTTTTGTAAACTCCGGTTGTCGGCTGTTCTGCCGGCATTATATAATTAAATCTTCAGCCAAAGTAATGAAATGCAAAATCAAACCGACGCTTGATAGTGCGTTGGTTGAATCTAGCACAAAACCGACAGCTAGCAACATTGTGATCAGGGCCTAGGCAAGGAATACAGTAAGAGTGAAAATCCTTATGAGGTATTTGCTTCGCACAAGAAATGCAGTTGTTAACTTTTTCTGACATCGGTCTGGAGCAAGAAAAAAGTTTCCCCAACAGGGTACTTAGCTTTAATGAAGACTTTGGTTCTGAAATTCAGCTTTGAAAATCTCAGGAGACAGCTGACTGGCACTTGTGAACTGCTTTTGCTTCGGGCATCGCACAGCAAGAAAGACTGGAGAAAATGGCATTGGCTGCATCTTTTATACCCCTGGCGCACTGACGTCAGGGAAGAGGCAACAGCAACCGACGTCGGACCTAAACTTTGGAACTCAGGCCGACTGCGGGTAGCCTGCCAGCAGGATAACCCAAGAGTAATGACTGCAACAGTGAAACACGATGAACATCAACAAAGGTGAAGATAAGAGCTTAACAGATGTTAGGTACCCATAATCTCACCAAACATTCCAACAGAAAAGGAGAAGAGGAAATACTTCAATCCTATACTTCCAGAAATATTACCATCATTCCCAACACCCAGATGGCCTAGTAGGAAACAGCGCCACACAATGCAGTTCCTCACTCTCCAATGTTCAGTCACAACAATTATGGCTAAGCTGCACACTTTTACAATGAAATATGAGGCAGAACAGGGAGCTGGTACCGCTATGTTAACAAAAATTAAAATAAATCTTCAGCAACATGATTATCTTTTATGTGTATATGCAACTAGGATAAGAAGAATGCATACCATTCTGGTAAAGTTGCTTGAATAAAACCATCAGAAATGTGCAAGTTGGATGTCCTGCAGAATCACAGCTGCAGAGACAGTTAAAGAATCCACGTTGCATTTAGCCTTACAACTTTGTAGCATATGGGGGACATTTTTGATGAAGTCTTTCATGTAAAACATCTTAGGCTGGAATTCAAAGTTTGCCTGTAACTGCATTGATCTGGTACATGATCCAAACCATAATCATAGACCTACACGATTCATGAAAGAATGCCACTGCAACAGAGTAGCAACATACATTACTGCATACCTGAATGAAGCCAGAAGATATGCAAATGAAGGATTCCAACAACTTGTAAGGTTTACAGACCTGTGAATTACGGTGGAAACTGCATGAAAGATCCTGAAAGTTAGGTCTATACAAGTGTGGCTAGACAGCTTCTGTTTTACATTGTACATCTTTGAATTTTGATTTTGTGCACAATGAACCACAATGGCCAAAGAAACCAGTGTTTAAATGTATAAAGTAAAAAAAAATGAAGTCCCAACTCTCAGGTGCACAGATACAGAATACCATGCCCAGAAACACAAATGTACATCCACACTTAGGGCCATACAATCCAGTGACACAATTGAACAATGGTCAAAGAACAACCGGATATCACAGGATCCCCTTACTATCAGATGCAAATGAGATATACTCTGCAAGTTTGGCAAATGAGGTCAAAATGTCTTTGAAGTGCCACATGCCACTTTGGCAGAACATGGTAAATTCAGGTGCTCCAAGTCCCATTACTTTCTGACCGTAACCATGACGATTACTCATGCAGTCTGCTATGAAATGGAGAAGTTGCAAACCTACATCTGCACATCTAATATTATGGCACTTTTATAAATGGCTGTCTGGCAGCTGGCTTACAGAATTAAGGAGCTGTTAATGAACCATTTCCTGTGAGCCAGTGGTGCGAGTTTGATTCCCTCAACCTTTCACAACCTAACTGTGTGACTGTGAGCAAGTCATTACTACTAGGCTGAGTCTGAAAAGGTCCATGGAGATCAGTGCTCTACTCCAGAAAACAAATGCAAATAAAATAAATACAATAAAAATAGTTATCTATATATGTGAACATGAACTTGTAGACACTGAGCAGTAATGACAGATACAATGGGAATACAGACATGTTGTGCAAGCATAATGAAGGGAGTGCTTTGCCTGACACTTGCAGGCAGAACTGGAGCAATTGCTATTCTATCTACACTGGCAACAGTGACAGGTGAAACTGTGGTTACATGTATGCACCATGTCTTGTTCAAGTCCCCAGTAACTATACAGTTGGTCCAGTCATATATAAACTGTCATTATGGTGAGTTACTTCTACAAATCTCACTAATGCACAGACCATGTATAATCCACACTGGACACAATATTTATATGCTACTTGGCACTGTTTACTAATATGCCAACCTGGTTGTATGACAGTGATGACAACGTTCATGTCCACTGCTGCTTAGTCTATAAAAAGTATACTTGTCAGGCAAGGCCACGCTCAGTAGTGTCACGTTATACTGTATGAAGTATCTTTAAAAAATAAAATCTTGCTTACACAAGGCATGATCTAGGGGAAGGTTAAATTAGATGGACAAGATTCAACTACCATGGTCTAAAGGATACTGCCTTACAAGAGACTGTGCAGGAACAAATTTAAAGGTACTATTTTGCATTCTATATCCAGCACAGGTGCATATGCACCTGAGCATTAGAAAAGCAATTCAAAGCTAAACAAACAAAGCGAGAACTTTTTTTAACAAAAGCTACATTTGTGGCTGTCAAATGTACATGAATAAGATTGGGAAAGTTAATCAAAATGTTACTGTTACTGTTAGTGCTGACAGAATAAAATTACCAGATCTCAAAAAAGCTTGTTCAGATGTATATCCAGATGAAATATGAACAATGGTGCAAAGTTATGCTTATAAATCCAGGAAATTAGACCTTAATTCAGCTCTATTGTGACAATGTATAAACGCATGGCTTGTATGCTTATGAGACTAGATAAATGCACTACACAGTAGCATTTAGGTAGATTTAAACAAAAACTTCAAGAAATCAACAAACTTAATATAACACAAAGGAGAGTACCACTGTGAGCAAAGTCAAGAAGCAGGCAAATAGACCTTAAAACCAACGATTTAATTAGCGCTTTCGGTAGAATCTGTGTCCTACCTTCTTCAGACAACTACAAACCAATTAACAGAATATTTATAAAGAAGACAAGCATCTAAATTAATATATTACCGAATTAACATAGTGAATACTTTTCCTTAAAGAGCTACAAACTTCCTGTTAGTATAGTGCTGTAGAAACATATACAAATAAATAAAAATAGCATGATCAAAGTAGCTCAATATTAAAAACAAATTATAGGGATGATTACTGAATAATACTATAACTAGTTACTAAAAACATATGTTATTCAATATAAATATATTTAAATAAAAACTGGAAAGATAAATATATATGTATATACTTAGAAAAAATAGAATATAAAACATTCAAACTGAATGGTTACTAACGTATAATATAGATGGACTAATACAAGCATACATGGAATGGGCAGTCTAAAAAGATGACAGAGTTGATACATCTAATTATAAACAAGCAACAAGAACTTAAAAAATTAGACTAAACGTGCTATACTTGAATATTAAATCAGCGAACTAGAAAATCAAAACAGACAAAACAATATGTAAAAAATAAAAATAAATATAAACAAATCAATCCATTAGTTACCAGAAATTCAGATCATCTGTTCAAGGCTAAACGTTTTAAAATACTTTTTATAGATATATATTTGTTTAAACCAGGATATATGTGGGCTTCAGTTCTAATCTGTCAGATAATTTCGTAAATTTCTAGATTTAGCTGCCAGGGGCCACCTCTAGGATCAAGGTGCCTTTGTTGCAAAATAGAAAATTTAAAATCATGATCAGGAAAATCTATAATATGTCTAGCCAGAGCGTTATTCGTATCATTTTTACAGATAGCATACAAATGTTCATAAATATGTTGTTTTAGATTTCTCTCAGTCTTTCCAATATAAAATACGGAACACTGAGAACAGATGGCTACATATATGACCCCTTTAGTGTGACAATTAAACCTTCCGTTAATGTAAAATGTGTTATTTTTTATTTTAATCTTATTATCAACACAGATAAATCTATATTGGTGGTACGCACCACATTTATACATTCCAAGGTTGCCACAAGTTGTAGGCTTTACATTCCTTTCTAAAATGGATTTTAAATTTGCCCCTCTTCTAAAAATAAGTTTTGGTTTTAGACCTAAAAGTTTTAACAAACCCTTATCCTCAGTAATAATAGACCAGTTGTTATATAAAATCTCTTTCATTTTATAATGGTCCAAAGAGTAAGTACAAAGAAAACTGACTCTATAGTCTGGTTCTGGATTGTTGAGAACCACATCATTAGCTGTCCTCAACACATTACACATGAGGGATAAGTTATTCACCAACAAAGGCCTAAAATGACCTTCATGCCTCTTATTACTGACTTCTAAACAAATAGAATCAATCAAAGGCACTGGGTAACCTCTACTAATAAACATGGTCTTAAGAAGAGAACATTCGGCCTGAAAATCATCATCACCAGTAACCATCCAAGCCGCTCTGACCAGTTGTCCTTTCACAACGGCTTTCTTTTGATGGAACAGATGGCTACTGGTAAAATGAAGAAAGGAATTAGAGTAGGACAGCTTTCTGTATATGATGCTCTTATACCTACAATTAGTTATATCATTAAATAGGTAAACATCTAGATAATTAATTGCCACTTCTTCTAATTTATAAGTAAATTCAAAAAAATCAGTCATAGAATGTATACTATCTATAAAGATAGGAACCAAAGCTTTTGACCCTTTCCATATTAAAAACATATAGTCCTGGTAATGAGTACACCAGGCTACATTATCTATGAAAAGGTCATTTGGAAAGAGTAGGGTTCTCTCCCAGTATGCCATGATGCAATTTGCAAAGCTACCACCACAGGGGGAGCACATGGCTATACGTTTTTTTTTGTAGGAAAAAACGACCATCAAAGATCATATAGTTATTTTTCAAAATTATTTCGAGTAGTGTCTCTACTAAATAAATGTTTTTTTCTTCTATATGTTTAAGGGTCATGAAATCTCTAATCCATTCAAGGCCAAGAGTCTGCAGGATAACTGTATAGAGGTCCTTAACGTCAATAGTAAGGAAACAGGAGTAATTACAATATTCTAGTTTACTAATATTTTCTAAAAAGCTCCATGAATCCTTACATATTTGAGGTTCCTGCTCAATCAGCGGCCTCAAAATACTATCCACATATTTAGCACATCCGTAGGTGACAGAACCTCTCCCGTCGACAATTGGCCTAAAGGGGGGGGGGGGTCTTTAAAACTTTTATGAATTTTTGGAGAACCAAAAAGGGCTGGTATTCTAGGGGCATTCATTGTCAGATACTGATGCGTGTCCATATCAGTAATTCTCTCTAGAAACAGGTCATCAAGTATTATATTAATTTTCTTATATGCTATATTAATTTCATTAATACTAACTGGAATATATGCTCCAGTTTGTAGATATTTATCCATGCATGACACATATGCTTTTTGGTCCAGAAAAACAAAACCACCCCCCTTATCGGGTTTCATAACCCTAATATTACAATTGTGTATTCATTTAATAAACTCACTTTCTTGCTCTGTAATATTAAGCTTTTTAATCCTTCTAATTTTGTTGTCTTTGCATATGGATCGTAGATCCATCTCGCAAATTTTTCAAAGGTGTTAAGAATTGCATGTAGTGGAGGATTAAAAAGACTAGACACTCTTAATGTATTTGTTAGGGATGGTACACCCCCCATACAAACCTGCAGATTAAGCTTACGTACAAATAATTTTAAGTCCATGATCGTCCTAACTATGTCCGTATCTCTATCTGGGACGAAGGACAAGCCTTTGGAGAAAAAGTCAATCATCTCTTCAGAGACCTCCAAAGAAGTGTAATTATAAATCATGAAGTCCCCTTTGTGACTAGTGAGGATTTGAGACATATGTTGGAGTAGGTTTGTCATCTCCTCCACTGGTTCCGTTTGTTCCGTATCTGGCCCTGGTTCCTGTTCACTCTGCGGTTGTTGTTCCTGCCACCCTGATTTATCTGAAAATCCGATGATCGATTAGGCCCCGACTGATTGTTGTTACTGTTTGATCCTTGATGGCCGAAATTAGTATTATTATTATTGTTATTATTGTTAGTATTATTCAGCCTTTCGCTCCTACTTACCAGCTGTATTTTATCATTGTTAATATTGCCTGTGCTTGGAACAGGGTTACTTTCATGATCCCCATTTAATTCACTAGGTACTGCAAAGTTATTAGATGTGAATTAAATAGAGGACGGGGATATGCTTTACTTGCGGCATAGTGCTGAACATCCCTTATGATTTTTTTCTTTTTTGTCACAAGCAGTTTAGCCATGGTTGCATCAATGCTAGAGAAAATTCTAGCATAGTCATATTTATAACGGAATAACTCCTTATCTGTTTTAATTACATGCTCCAAGATTTCAAGCTTGCTTTTGAGCACATTTATTTCACTGTTATAATAATTAATGAGCGAAATAATAAACTCAGCCCCTTGCTTGTCAAAAAGCCCCAAAAGTTCCCGGTGGAAAGTAGAATTTTCAACCAAGCCCACCGGGTACCGCCATTGTCGCAGCCCCTTAGAGATTATCTTTTTTTCAATACACTCTTGCAAATAGGCGGTTTCTAATTGGAGCTTTCTACAGTTAAATAATTTATTGTCAAAATCAGAAATTAAGTCTGTTATCGAACTCACCCCTGGATGTTGCTCTTGTGATGATGTTATTCCATTAGTATCCTTAAAGAACTCGTTGTTACTTAAAAAAACTTGCCATGGATGGAAACGGGCAAGTATCCCTATTCAGAGCCCCTGGCTGCTGTTCAGTACCCAGACCGTCACCGGAGTTCCTTCCTCGTTGTGTTTCAGCATCAGGAAGCGGTTGTAATCCATTATTGACAGCGTTAGCAAAGCTATTAGTGTCCTACCTTCTTCTTGTTGCATTAAAAATCCATACAATAATGTATTTCTCATCAAAGCCTTTTTTTGTTTAAAACTGCCGAGCCACTATTTCTTATTTTAATTTAACTCTCCAGATTAATTTCCCCATATTGCAAGATAACTTGTTGGACAACCAGATGCACTTTGGCACTATGAGCATACACATGCTATATGCATGTTGACTGCATGTTTCAACATCAGCACACAGTGTTCTTAACTAACGTCATCTACATAGTTGTCACACTAATATTCTCTTGTTAGCATAACAGTAAGTAGCTGTGCGGCAATGCCAATTACTGTACAATTACTGTACAACTAAGGAACAGGGAAACTCGTGAGACTGACGTGGCACTGCACCACTCTTTTTTCATAAGACATCTTTGCAGGCATTCCAGTTGTTGCATATGGCTCGACAATCACATGCTAAAAGGGGCATTATACTTAATGCTTGGCCTAATAAGGGCTGAGTAAAGGTGGACAACAACATCCCTTGATCTAGAAGCAATCCCCTTATTTATGAGCTGTACAATATCAAAGGACTTTCTTACCACAGTAAACACATGCTGATCAAAAGTTAAATCACTGTCCAAATAAGTTCCCAAATTTCCAGCTACTGGGTCAACTCTTTCAGGTGTGTTGTCAATGTGATATTCCCCAGGGAGCTGACTTTCCAAAAAAGATGATAATACATTTTTTGACATTTAGCTTTACTCCATGCATCTGGCACCAGTTATTTGTTTGGGAAAAGCCTTCCTGTAGGTTGGCTTAGTCTTGTTGGGTATTTGACCACTGCTCCTAGATCAAGGTGATCTACAAACTTAGTTAATGAGAGCTCTTTGGTATTTGCTTTTACTGCTGATAAGTATATGCCAAACAGAAGATATCCCAGCACCAAACCCTGGGGACTCTACAGGTGACTGGTCTTTTTATGGAGGTATTCCCTCCTATTTTGATCCACAGCATTCTACCGGTGAGCCAGCTGGCAATCCAGCTGGTGACAAGAGGGATTTACTCCTAGTTTATTAAGATTTTCTACTATGCCTGAGTGAAGGATTGTGTTAAAAGCCTTTTCCAGGTCACGGTAGGGGTGCGTACTGTTTTACCTTCATTCATTGCTTTTGTGACCTTTTCAAAAAAGTCCGCCAGGTTAAGTAAGCATAACCTCCTCTTGATGAATCCAAATTGAGATGGGTGAAGTGCTTGAAGGGTTCCTATGTCTTTATTAATTCCATGATAATTCTCTCCATGGCTATGTATATGAGGCTGCTCAGATGTACGGGTCTATAATTATCTGGGTCCACGTATGTCCTCCTTTATGCATGGTAATAATTCCTGCTGTCCTGCATTCATTTGGTATAAAACCTATATGGATGTTAAGGTTGAACAGTGTTGCTAGGGGTGTGGATAAATCATGATTCATGCTACCTAAGATGCATCCTGAGATATTGTCATGATCCACTGGTACAGAATTTTTTGATTTTGAGAGCAATTTCAGGACTTGGTCTTGTGTGATTACTTATGGCACGGTTTCAGATAATTCATGTGAGACAGATGGGGGAAAGTTAGAGCTGAATTTATCAGCCAGCAGATTAGCTATATCTCCAGTTTTGGTGTAGGTGACATTGTTGACAATTAGTTCAGAGCACTGTGACCATTTTGCTTCTGAGATTATGAACATAACTAAAAATGACTTGTGACTGTCCTTTGCTTAGGTGTCCATTTTCTCCTTGAACTTGGGATTGGGTGATTTAATTAAGCGTCTAAGTTGCTTGCGTAATTTAATGACAAGGGCTCCATCATTCTATGTATTGCTCTTCTTACTTTTAGCCAATGAACTCTTCCTTTTTTGTAAATCTTGTTGATATTAAAGTTCCACCAGCAGGTTTGTTTTTGTGGTATGCCCTTCACTTGTTTCTGCCAGGACAGCTGCTTACAAGCTGGTACAGTGAAGTGGTGTATGTTCCCAGATAGTAAAGTTAACTTGGTTTACTGAGGATTTGAAGCCTGTCAATGTATCAGTTAAGAATAGGTAGTTTGTCTTGGAGAAATTTTTAAAGGTACCTGAAGCAGAACTGGACCCTGGATTCAATTTTATATTGAAGGAGATGGCTTTATGGTCAAATCTAACAAGTAACACAAGGGATGGTGTAAGGAGAAGATCTACAATGTTATCTCTCCTAGTGGGTACTCTGATTAATTATTCCAGAGCATTTTTATTGACAAATTCAGGAACCTCCATGCTTGTGTACCAGTGGTGGTAATAGCTTTCCCAGTCTACAGTCAAGACAGTTCAGATCACTCAAAAAATGTTTTATGGTTTAATACAGAGTGACTCTAATTCCTGTAGATATGCACTGTGACTTTCTTGGATCATAGAGGGAGTTCTTTAACTAGCCAATATGAGGTACGGGGTCTGTTCTGATGGTGATTTGGACATAAAGAAGCTCTAGTGTATCATGCCGCTTAACCAGCCTTGATGAAAGTCTTTTCTGAATGGCGATTGATTCACCTCTACCTTTTTTTCCTCTCCTGTGCAATAGATGGCCTAAACGTGTGACAGGCATTTTAGCCATACATAGCCAGAGTATTCCCTGCCATTATAAAACCATGCCTTGTTCACTACAGAGACATCTACTTCCCCCAGGGTGAGGTGGGCATGCAGAGAGTGGAGTTTTATGTTAAGCCTTCTAGAATTGATCAGAAGCACTTTCATATTTTCCTTTGCTTGCTTCATTATAGTGATAGGTCTATCCAGTCTGCAAAAGCAACAACATGCATGACAAGGATGCATGTCAGCCAACATAAGCTATGGTGTATTTTAATGTGTAGTATTATGCATGCCACAAGGGATTAGAGGAGCAGAGGTGGGAGGTCAGACAGTGGTGCCATTTGTGTTTTTGCTTTCACAGGTTCCACTGGTGAAGTGTCCACTACAACAAGTCAACATAGGACTGAAGCCAGCAGGGTGCATGTGTTTAATGATGATGGTAGCATGCAAGTAGCATGACCAGATGACACACTGGCATTGTCTGCAGCACTATGGAGGGTGAGGGTCGCCCACAACTACCACTTCAGCGGCTTCTACTGAAGTACAACCTGAGCACACAGCATCGCTAGAACATGATGGACATTCTTACACCTGATAGTCCTCCAAGAACTACATCTGTCTGTGTTCTCAGTGCAGACAGCATCTGAAATGCTCATCATCTCTGAGGACTGTATACCCACCATATGGGTAGATGCACAGAGGTTAGGTACTGTAGTGACTCCAGGATGATCCCTGATATGGCTGTGACACTTCAAATAAACCAGTTGACGTGGGATGCAACCCATAGCATTGTGTAGGCCATGAGTGTGTTCCATGGTCTGTAGGACAACATGCACCAACATCACAGTGTCAGGGAGTACAAGGAACACAGAGTGCTGCTGAGGTTGCTATTGGTAAATGTAACCTTCACATATGCCTCCATAAGACACACTGCAACTTCCATCTGGTCTGCCTCTACAGGCCATGTCTTCTGTGGATATGAGAGGGCCTGGCTATAGGAAGGTCGGCCACTGAGCATCCCAAGTCAGACTAAACAGACTGTTGCTGAGATGGCATAACTGTCACTTGTGGACAGATAGCCTGCCACCCCAAAGTCATGGGCACAGTCTAGGTTGTTTGCAATGATGCTCTGATGGCTCAACAGCTGGGACATCTCATCAGGCTGCATACACATTCCCATAGTTCTACACTCTCTTTCTGCCCTGTGGGCATGCTGCCTTCCACCCCTGGTTATAATGGTGCTCATCAGGATCAAGACATGGCATGCCCTATTAGGGTGGACATTCATGGCCCTTTAGTTCTACAGCTTCACTGTTACTGACTGCAACAAGCCTTGACACTGCAAGCTAACACAGTGACATCATCAGAGGTCCTGCCATGGTAGGTTCATGCAACACTGGAGGATGCTATCCTTGACTCTCCACAGCCTCCAAGAGTATGTGGTTACCTTGTTTACCTCCCATGAACTTATCATATAATGTTGTGATCACCTGTCACTGTGTCGCTATCGCATATGCAAGTGATGATGATTTGGCCTCACCCACTCCCAAAACTGTGGGTATGGTGATGTCTATAGTACAACATGGCCAGTCCGTGCAATATCTTGCATATCTGAATGTGACAGTATGTGTACCATTTTTCTGTGTTATCTGTGTCATGTGCCATAACTGTGGACTACAACTTGCCTCTTTGCCAGTTTGTAATGTACCAGCTGCTTTCTGCCTCAGCTGTAGCACTACTGCTGCTTCATGTTCCTCAACTGATGTTCCACCCCTGCCCTTCTACTGCTGCTTTGAGTGGTAGAAAAGGCCCTGTCATAATGTTCACCTGCTAAACTATCAAGTCTGCTTAATGCTATGTTTTGTAGAATGGCATATACGACAACAACAACAATCTTGCTGCTGATATCTTGGCAGCAACTGTAGTGCTCCTCCTGATGTGTACAAAAATAGAAGCATACCTTCAGTAGGCTAAACATATGTGTTGTGATATGGGGCTAGTGCCAGTGTAGCCAGCTTGAGTTCTGTAAAGAATGATTTATCCTTTGAATATCGAACTGATATATACAAGATGCTTGTGTTACAAATATATTAGAACTCTATGGCATTTGCATATCAAACTGATTTGCACAAATACTTATGTTACAAATGTATTAGAACTGTATGGCAATTGAAAATCAAAATGTGTTTGTAAAGTTGCTAATGTTAAAAAATGTATCAACAGTGGGTCCTTCTGAACACAGTAGGAATATACATGTGCGGCTGTATGTATATATGCTAGCCCAATGGAAGACAAGGGGTTAAACAGCTAGCTTAATTCTTAATTTAAGAAAAATACTGTTAATTGTACCACCTGCTTGGTCATGGAAGTGTTTATTGCACAGCTCTGAATAGGACCGGAAACAGCATGTCTGGAAGAAGATTTTGTTCATTAGCTCAGTGAAAAGAGGGCATTGTCATAAATATTTGCAAAACTTTAGATATGCATTTTATCACATCTAGGCTAACATCCTGTCTCAAGCTTCAAAGGGGAATAGTGTGAAAACCTAGAATCAGGTGACCAGATGAGGTCATTCTGCCAGCCATCTTGGAAATTTTAGATATTACAAAAATAAATCTCTCATTACTGAGTATTCTGTCTTGGGCCCGACATCAAGAATGACCATTAACCACATCATGTGCCTTGCTCTATTAAGTAAGTAGGGAATAGTAATTCTCCTTAATTCAGTCAGGAAAATATAGTGAACCTTAGTTTAGATATTGTTTTTCTTTATTTGTCTGAGTCTGTCCATCAATGTTATTTTCAATATTTCCTGTGACTGGAACTCTGTGGTTTACTGCAAATATACATTCAGTATTTTCATATTATTTTATTATTTATTATTAAATAAATTTAAAACTTTTATTGTGGATGGTCCTTTTAGAAAGTATTAAACCTTTAAGAGTGCTTATATTTATTTGGTGGCACTGTGTGGGCCACTCCAGAAGGTCTAGCTGTCTTGGTACTACCATTTGTATTGGTATTAATATTACACAGTGTAATTGGACACCCTTTGTTAAGGGCTTTAGAGTAGGTGGCAGTGGCAACTACCTTATACTCTGGGCAGAAGAGGGCACAGCAGGTAAATCTGTGCCAGCTCTTCCCAGGTGTATGCATGTGAAAAATCAAATCTCACTGTGTGTGTGTGTGTGTGTGTGTGTGTGTGTGTGTGTGTGTGTGTGTGTGTGTGTGTGTGAGAGCTACTTGTGGCAGAGACAAAAAACACTGGTTTCACAGAGAGGGTGCCAGAGAACTTGGCTTCGACACGGCTGAGGACCTAACCCTACAGCTGTACCAGTGGAGAGTCTTATTGGGGACTTGAAGAGAGACAGATATAGAGAAATCAAGACTCTGGGCTGAGATTGTTCCCTGTGTGCTCTTAAGGGAAATAGTACTTGGTGCAGAGAGCTGCATCTGGAAATATTGAGTGCATCCATTTGTATTCCAACTGAATGTCCCTCTCCAGTGTCAGTGATGAGAATTCAGGCTCCTTGATTACTGGCTCAGAGAGGGGTCTTCACAATATGGTACAGTATATTTCCCATTTCAACATGGGCTGCATTATAGACTATTTCCTGAATGGTCTGGGTTTGCAGAGGGGGGTCACATCACCTGCAACTCACAACAAACAATGTATTATATGTGGTCTGCTCCTTGTATGGTATCTCTATGTACAGATTTGTTGATCAAACATGTATGCACCTCTCAATCAAGTAGCCCCATGGCAAGTTTCCTTGCTTGAACTTCTCATATAAATCGGATGAGTTCCAGACATGTAAATCATGGGATCTGATGGTGCAAGGCCACATTATAAATAAAGACCTGGCCAATATAGACCTCCCAGCAATTCAAGGAATAGAACCACTTCTTGATGTACTGCAGGGCCTCCACACCACATGAGGCCTTGTTGGTAGTGTGTGTGTGTGTGTGTGTGTGTGTGTGTGTGTGTGTGTGTGTGTGTGTGTGTGTGTGTGTGGAGGGGGGGGGGCAATATCATAAAATTCCAATATGGTAGCCTGGCTCTGTGGGATAAAGGGATGAAGCCCTAGCTGTCATTCGGGTGACTTGAGGTTTGAGTAACAGCCATGGCACTAAAGGGGCCTGGTAGGGAGGGAAAACATGAAGAAGCATTGCTTGATTGTCTCTTTCCGAGGGGGACTGTGTGGTATTTGTGCACATGGAAGCACACAGGGCAGTGCAATCTTGTTTATAGAAACCAGCAGGACCAACTCTTGTGCAGTAGGGGAAGGGGTAGTGGTTCTTAAAAGGAACAAACCTTGCAACAGTGAGGAGACACCCTCATCAATCAGCCCACTAAACATCCCTTCCTCACTGTCTTGCTAAGTGACTGTAGTTAGGGCTAGAGGAAAAATGGAAAAACCTCTGAACCACTCTGATGGCTGCCTGGATGATGACCCCTCAGTCAGTTGTTAGCCAGGAGGGAATGAGTGGTTTCACAGATAAAAAGAGGGTCTGATGGTCAGCAGGTACCAGGGACAAAAAACACAAAAATAAACAAATACAATGGCTACATGGTATTGTTTTACGCCTTTGTAGTCATGAGGAGTCACATATGCTCCTCTACATGCTGTAGCATGTTGTCAAGGAAATGGTTAAGGATTTATGATGCTAATGCCTGCAGTATACCTAAAATGCCCTCAGTAGGTCACTGAGAGGACTGTGTAGCTAAGATGACTAAAGCTACAAATATATTAGTCCCGGGAGAAACAGGCATACCATGCATCATTCTGACTTACATCTGTGTTGACAGAGTGGCTGAGTTTTGTGGCGTGGTGGTCGACAGAGTGGCACTGCTTGGCAGTCGACAGAGTGGCTATCCACTGTTTGTTTGTTTTTTTTGAGCCACTTACTTTCGCTGTTTTTGCTGTTTTACATCTGTGGGCAACACAGTCCATCTAGGTCCCTTTGTAGTCTACCTGTCTGCATGGAAATGGTCAACAATTTGCTGGCTTGTAAGTTGGTGGTACATATAGTGGTTTCTGTACCTCCTCCATTAGTGTGGATGGCCATGATGCACAACACTGCAGACACTTGTTCTGATGCCATTTGGTAACAACTGCTTCTAAGCTACTGCTACAGCTAATGTTAGCAATCAATCTACACCATTGATCTTGATGTTCAAAACAGGTAGGGAGCATGTAATAGCTTGCTCATCTTTTACGTTTCTTAATTTGCCTACCAGTTTTGCTGTCATCATTTGCATATTTCATGTGGCTCAACTTCATGGGGTTTCTCATTTCCATATCATTCTTGTACTGTGTTCCATGTTATTTTACCCCTTGCTTGACTGTTTTGTGTCTTAGAATTACCTAGAGACCTTGTATGCTGCCACTATGTGCATTAATTTGCACAGCACACTGCACTATTTGTCAGTGAATCCAAGCCACTGTGAGTAAATCAGGTAGCCTATGAGTCGCACACCGTTGGTATGCGAGTACCACAAAAAGTAACTTAATTTCAGGTCGCTTCTTTGGAAAATACAATGAAACAGCTAAATACACTGGCCCATTTGGGATATCAGCAGCTTGGCATTGTGCAACATATTCACAGCTTAGAAACACAAGAAAACATTCACAGATTTGAGGGGGTAATATTTTGGAATGTTCATTCTGGCATTGTCCAGGAAGACCCTGTTAATGCCGGCCAAAATGTTATGCCAGTTTCATTAAGAATTAAGTAAGCATGTAGTAAGCAGCAAAGTGAGCAGATTAACTTTAAAGCAACAAAGTCAGATGAAAAGTGACAACACTTTACAAACCATGCAGATTTATTCTCTGGGCTGCGATATCTGTCAAAGGAATATCATATAAAAATATCACCTGGTACATAACGGTACTCTGTTGCTCCAAGAAGAGCACCAGCAACTCTAAGGGAAAGAATAAAGGAAGACCTAAAAGAACAGAGACTCTAGGTGTAACTGTTAAACAGTCATAGCCTAACAAATGGATTAACAGTGTTTTTACAATTGAGAAACAAGGTCAACTCAAAACACTACAGACTCTCCAAAACCTGAAAACAGTGATTCATAGAGATAGAGACTGGACTACTTTCTGGTTACAGCTGAAGAGGTTGTAGCAGCCATGCCCAGTGCCAAACACTTCTGCATTAGGCGCTAACAGGGGTTTCTAACAGAATACATATAACATAGCAAACTCAAGGCTACTACAAACGTTCAATATGTCACTGGCAAGGTACAGATTTGTCTTTTACTAAAAGCTACTCTAGTATTTCACAACTATTCCACAAAGAAGACCTGAATGGTAGAGGTTTATTAGCTGATAACTGGCCAAGTGAGCAGGTCTGAAGAACCCTTAAAACCATTACCCAGACAAGAGGTATCCAACAAACATCAGCAAATACAAATAAGAATGGGAAGACAGCAAAATAAGCAGATAATATTTACAAAGCTAAACACTTGCATAGAGAGCTGCCGATCAGCTTGTACTGAATGAGACACAACAGAATGACTTGTGGTTGGTCAAGCTGCCAGTCAGACAGAGGCAGTATAATCTGAAACTTAACAGGAATGTCAGGTCTATATTACTAGTTTGAAATACATGGGTCATATGATAATATGACAGGGTTTGACATCAGACACTGAGAAAGCAAGAGCTAAAGTGTTTATGCAGAAAATGGAAGCTAAACACGAGACTTTAAGAATATGACAATATTTGTCTCAATTCATACCAAATATGTCAGAGACTGGATGTCATCCTTTTTATCAACTGCAAACTTGAATGATAACTTTGGGGAATTTGCTCCTGTCAAACTGGCACATTCCAGAGTTTTGTGGAGAAAGGCTGTCCATATGCCTCCTATGCAGGTGGAAGGACCCCAGACTTCTTTACTTAAATATACCAACCAGGGTAACACCACTTCTTAACAAAGCTGTCTTCTGCTGAACTGGTTCCAGGTTAAACAGACCCCACCTCAACAAAACTTTTGAAATGGAATGGGCTAATAAAAAAGGAAAACAAGCTTTAAATTATTGGAGAACTTGTGACTTAAATATTATGATGTATTTAAATTAGTTATGGTACCAGTAGATGCTAATCAGGATGGGCTTGGAGCAGCAGTGATTCATAAAAACACATTGGAAGTATATAGTTAAAAAACATTAAAGCAGATATGTAGAAAATGAGAAAGATGCTTAAATTTCTAGAATATTCCACCACAATTTATACACACACACATATCTATATCTATAGCTATATCTATATTTATCTATATGGACGTCCCAGGAGCATGACAGAAAGCATGTGGCCTTGAAAGTAATTATACAACTGTCAGTCTGACATACGATAGGGAAAAAAAAGAAGGAATAGGAAAGGACTGTACACACACACACACACACACACACACACACACACACACACACACACACACACACACACACACAGAGGAGTCCCCGCATAAATCAAAATTTTGGATGGTTGACCTGTGTACTTTCAACCCCCTTTGGTAGACATATGCGGGTGGTTGACAATTGTGCGAGATCAACAGTTCCCAGGGTGTGGGGATATGTACTTTCCCTAAGGACTGTGGGATCTCAGAGTTAGTATGTATAATTAGCGAGGAATATAGGGAGGAGCACAAGGCTTGCCCTTGCAAAAAAACACTATAATTTTGTTGGCATATTTCAAGGCTTAGCCTTAAAGCATGCACTGTAGCATGTCAATGTGTATTTGTCGACGTAAAGCACGTTGACATTTCTGAGATAAACTATTAATAGTAGATCCATATTTTATATACATTTATGTATACATACATATATATATATATATATATATATATATATATATAAAATATATGCACACACACAAACACACACACACACATATATATATATATATATATATATATATATATATGAGTGTATATAAATATTTATGTTTATATACATGTATATAGATTCATAAGCAATATACATATAGATATATATATATATGTGTGTGTGTGTGTGTGTGTGTATATATATATATATATATATATATATGTGCGTGTATGTATATATATATATATATATATATATATATATATACATATATATATATATATATATATATATATGCATATACAGAGAGATTCATAAGCTCTCTCTCTCTCTATATATATATATATATATATATATATAAAACTATTATGTGCTTGAAAAGTAATCTGTTCAAATGCATTGGTAAAGTCATCAAAAAGAATACAGTTTGAACAGATTAAGTGGGAAACTGATATTTTTGTAAGATCTCTAAATACTGGAGAAAGAAGAAAGAAGAAATTTTTCCCCTTTTCCCTTTATTGTCCAGTCTTGGAGTTGGTATATTTAAGTAGCAGATGATATGACAGGTGCAGGGGGGCTTGACCCTGCAAAAACACATTTCTGGGAAGTCCATATTTCGACAAGTTTTGTTCAAATACATTTCAATAATGTTGATTTTTGGTGATTCATTATGTACTCATTCACACACACACACACACACATGCATTTATATAGATACATACATATATATATATATATATATATATATATATATATATATATATATATATATACACACACACACACACACACACACACACACACACACGAGTGTATAACGCACACAGACACATGGGTTCCACACATCTGGTTACAGGGGTTAATTTTACAGCAGCCAGATTTTACTGAGAATATTGTCAGTGGTGAACTGCACCGAATTATGTTATAGTTAAAGGACAGAGCCCCATATTTCAGGAGGTATAAAAAGTATTTCAAAGAGTTGAGCAGTGGAGGAATGTTAGCTTTTAGTGCAGATGGTTTACTTTGTTACTGCACAGGCATTGCTATGAGTTCACTGTGTGATTACATGTATGATGGCAGTGTTTGCATTTTCAGTCATTGTGTTTTAATGTTTCTCTCAGTTTAATTTCTCCAAGTATTTGGGTTACTAATACCATTATGGGAATGGGCCACGCTCCTAAGTCAGGTTATAACTAAAGTTCATAAAATCAGTATTATTTCAATCTTTGATGTTAGCAAAAAGAGCTCCTTGTGGCATCCACAGTATACCCAGAAATGACTTCCTCTGGAATTCATATGGAGTTACATACATTGGAAGAATATCAAAGTATGACTGTAAATTCTTTTTTATTAGATCCATTGCTCTTACTACTACTGGTATCTGTCTTTTACATTGCTCTTGTTTCTACCTATCAATAGTGATAGTTTATGACTTTGTGTCTCTCTATACATGAGACAATATCGCTAGTTGTAATATCAATGATCAGTTACTTTTGTCTTTTTTTCATGGACTACTATACCTGGTTTTCTCGCAACTATTGTTTGAATTGTGGTATTGGGTGATCCAGTGTAATATAAACATCATTCTCCGTTATGCCTTTTGGTTTACATTTCCAATGCTTCTCAGCTACTTTGAAACTGTTGTGTTTGCACAACCCCTAATGCAACAAACTTTCCCCATTATTGTGTATTTCAAACTCTGCCATTAGTTTATCACACCCAGCAACATGTCCAACTGTTTCCAATTCTTTTTTACAGAACCTATATTTGTCTATTTCTCCCTTAATGGACTTTGTACACTATCATGTACATAATTCACTATCCTGTACTGCCATTATTAACCCTTTATCCTTTGGTTTTAACTCACCTTCCTTAACCATTCCTGTGTCAAAATCTGATTAATATGAGGTTGTTCCAGGATATCTCTATACTTGCCAGTATATTTATTGCTTTTCCGCATTTCTTTCATTCTCATCTAATCTTTCTTCTTATATTCTTTCATTTTTCAACACATGCAGTTGCTTTCTGATTTTCGTCTACTTCTGCTTTGATTATCATTCCCACTTTCTACCCGAATGCTTCTGTTAAAGTAACAGAGAGGTCATCTTAGACTTCCTCTCCTCATGTTGTAAAACTTTCACTATGTTTGGATCTGATGAAGTCAGCAGATATGTATGCAGTCCCATGACCATAGATGTACATGTCATCAATTTCGAGGAGGTCCATACCTCCTTCAGAGTGTGAAGTATATAATGTTGGTATACAGTGCTTTTTATATATTATATGATAAGCATGAGCCATTTTTCTTGTTTTTCTGTCCAACTACTCCAATACTTTTTGAGGCCAGTCAATCACACCAAAACTGTACATTAGAACAGGAAAAGCAAATTGGTTTGTTGCTTGCACTTTATTTCTAGATGTCAAGGCTGTTTTCGATATTAGTTTTAGTCTTCTGAAGTATTTCTTACTGAGTTTTATTTGCATTTGTTCATGTTTTATTTCTGATCCTTCATCAGTTCTCAAATATTTATACACTAATTCTTGCTCAAGTTCCTTTATATCACATTTCATCCTAGATTGACATTTTCTGGATACTGCAACTTTCCTGCTTTAAATGTTGCTTTTGCACATTTATCAAGACTAAATGTCATTCTTACATCATCTGAGAAAGTTTTAACCACTTGCAGCTGTGCCTTTAAACTCCTCATTTGATAAAATATACATTTTAAGTCCTCCACAAAAAACAGATGAGAAATCTTTAGACAAGTTTGTTTTCTGGGAGCCAAATTGTAACCATGGCCCAATCTGATAAGCAAACAGTTTAACGGATTAAGGAAAAAAATACAACAGTGGTGACAAAGAATCAACCTGGAATATCTACCTTTGAATGTTTATCCTTGGGATAGTAATTTGCCCTTTGTCATGGCTTAATTGCAAAGTGGTTTGCCGCTGTTTCATTATCATTGACACATAACTGATCAATGTATTTTACACATCTGTAAGCAATCCTTTTTCATGAATGAAGGATACTTGCCAAATGCTTTTTTGTAATCTATCCATAGCATACTTAGAGTCTTCCCCTTTTACAATTTTCAGTTATGAGTTTATTTAGCAGCAAATGATCCTTTGTTTCATATGACTTTATTTTTTACCCTATTATTCTATTGCCATGACTGAGTTTTTTTCTAAATGACTATAAACTCTGCATCAGTTCCAGTACATAGTCTCTATATCAGGTATTGGTCTTTAGTTTTTTGAGTGGCTTACAAGTCCACTCATTAAGTGAGTATCATTTTATCTATTATTAACCAGGTTGGTGTCTGTTCAGGATGTGCACATAAGTAATTCTTACTCAGCTAAATCTTTGTCTAAAGATTTTAACACTTTTAGCCAGAAGTTAGATATTGCATTTGGGCCTTGGGTTCTCCAGTTAGGAGTTTTTTTTAATTCTGTTTCAATTTCTCTGCCCGTTACTTCATCCCATTTCATATCCTGAACACTTGCACTCCTTACTGTTTCTTTTAAATTTTCTATCCATTCAGCATCTATGTTATGTTCCACGGGGGTCTTCATAAATATTTCTCCAAACTTTGTCTATTTCATCTTTTTTGGTGGGGTTTCTATTCTTCTGGCTTTGTTTCCCAGTTCTCTACAAAATGTTCTTGGGACATCAATGAATTGCTTATTTTGTATTTTTCCTGTATATTTATCTGCATATCTAAGTTTTTCTGCCTGTGCTGATATCTTTAAGTTATTATTTGTAAAGTGTATGATAAATCCTTGTCTGTTCGGATACTGTTTGCTGCTTTTATTGCATCTATCTTTCTAAGCATTTTTGTTGATCTGTTCCCTCTTCTACATTCTTCTAACAGTGACACTTGTTTTAAATGGTTTATAGTTTTCTCGGTTTGATACTTCCATGATGGCATTTCATTTCTTCCCTTCCTTTCCCTTTTTGTGGTAAGACTTTATCTATTATTAGTTTAGCTTCACAGTGATGTATCTTGTTTACTTCTGTTTTATCACATACATTTCTGTAAATAGTCTTGATTACTATGCTCATCTGTTTTATTAGACTTACATTTTGGGTCTTATTTACTTTCTGTAATCTATTTCTTTCATCACTTTTAATATGTCTATCCATCTCTATTAAAACAAGCAACTCTTCCCTTTTTCTTTTAAACTGAGGGCACATTCCTTGCTATCTGTTTCCTGCAGGCATTCTACAGAAAGTTCCAGAATGTCATCCTGTGACATATCCTCTTCAGCTGCATCCAATGCCATCTGTTGCTCCTTCATATAGGAACTCTTGGCCCATCACTCCACAATATAACCGTTGTCAGAGTTGCCATTGGTTCCTGCTTCTTCTTTTTCTGTGCAACTCCAAATGAACTTTTGTACTGGTTTTCTGCCTAGGGCTCCAGTGTATCATCATATAGCAAGTGATCACATGCTTCCCTTTCCACCTGTTTCTCCCTAATTTGGGTTCTCATTATTCCAGCTGTGATAACTGATTTGGATTTTCTACACTAAATCCTTCCCTTCACAGGTAATCCATAACTTCGATTTCTATTTATTTAACTTCTCCATTACTAATCCTCTTTTTCTTCTTACCCCTTTGTTTTCTTCTTGTTTGTATTGAAATTTTCCATATCCAGGTCAATTTGCTTGTATTTCTCTTCAAATATCTTTGGTGCTGATTTTTTTTTGTACTGATTAGTTTTGCTTTCTCCTTTCCTTAAATATTGCACCACAGCAAATCAGCAAATCTCTTTTCCTTTCTCATGTCCATATTTCTTCTTCAGGTGTCTCCTACTCCACCTGTTTCTCCTTAATTTGGGGAATCATTGTTCCATCATGCTGTGACATAACCTGTGTTGAACTTTCTACACTAAATCCTTCACTTTGCAGGTATTCCATAACTTCAGTTCCTATTTGCTTAACTTCTACCTTACTAATCTTCTGTTCTACATCCCCATTTGTGTTCTTATTTTTTTATATTGTGACATTTTCCATAGCTGAGTGCCTTTGCCTGTACTTCTCTTCGACTACCTTTGGAGCTGCTTTTTTTGCATTGAATAGTTTGGCTTCTTTGCATAAATACTGCACTGTATCAGATCTCTTTTTCTTTCCCATGTCCATATTTCCTTTTTATACCTTTCAAAAAATCTCTTGGTTTTGTTCTTTATATTTTTCAACTTCCTCTGTCTCTTCTTTTTCCAGCCGGCCAAAACTGTCTTTGTCAATGTAATGCTTTTCATGCATCTGTTGTACTAATGAACATAAATTTTTGTTTGTAGCTTGTGACATTTTTTCTTGTGAGAGTATTTTTGTTTCCTCTAATTTCTCTCAATCTTTTTGAATATCTTCCATCTGGAAAATCTGGGCTTCTTGCATAATAGTAACAATACATAAATTCTTCCTTATCCTCAATAGTTCACTCTGCCATTGTTGTTACGACTTTTTTTGGCATGACAGTTTTTTATGATTTCTGTGGACTACTACTTCCTTGTACAATAAGGGGGCCATCCTCCCCCTGAACCTGACCCAACCCCATTGTATAAATGCTTCCATGTCTTGAGGAATCTACTGTGTCATTTTTTTCCAGTCTTGGCACCATTATGCATTCCAGGCTTGGGAACTTTTTTATCTGCATTCTTGGGACCTCAATTTTGTGCTTCAAAATTTGACTCAGGCTCTTTCAAAACTTGTTAGTTCAGCTTTCTTGCAACACTGTACTTGGAACACTGTGGTTCATTTGGTTCTTATTTCAGCTAAGAGAGTGTCTAAATTTCAGGCTCTCATGGCCATTCCTCCTTTTTCAGTTTTTTTACAGAGACACAGCATCTCTTCAAACTAATCCTTCTTTTATGCCCAAGGTGGTTAATAAGCTGTCTTTTAATCAGGGAGGCTGACACAGCAGGTTCAAAAGGAGCCAGAGTCAATTTTTAAGCTCAAAATTGTGGTCCCAAGAAGACGTAACAGGCTTTCTTGAAGATCTGATATGAAAGACGCCTTTAAGAAATTACTTAACCTTAAATTGAGAAACCAAATAGGATGCAAGGGCAGATAAGCAGAAATTTCTGAAAGATGAGCTTTAAATGAAGACTATGCCAACCCAGTATGCAGATCACACAAATAAGAGAGAACCAGAGGAACCTCCACAGAGAGGAGGTCCTGATGGCAAGACAGGCACAAGACAGAATTTTTTTTCCATTTGGAAATATAATATGAGGATGGATGAGAAAGCCCATGTCTTGTCTGAGAAGATCCAGCATGTAGGAATCAATGCTGTCTGACCAAATGGAGTACCAACAATATTTTGAAGAGTCCTGACTGGATTCTGATCTTGTTGTGGCAACAGAGAAAGGGATTGAACAGAATACAGGAAGTTGCCTGTTCAGAGGGGAGAAAAAAAGAATCTCCTCTCAATACTCATCCCATCAATGTTGTCAAAAAAGAACACTGTGAAGAAGCTGTTGTGTGTAAGCCTGTGTGAACCAATAACCACTTGAAGAATCATTTAATACTTGATAGCTGGATCCCAAAACTGAAGAGCTAATTTGCAAAGGAGATAGGGCCTTGTACCTCCCTGCTTGTTGACAGAGCACATCACAGTGTTATTGTCTGTAAAGACTTTGAGGGGACTGGGGTGGAAAAGTGAACGAAAAACTTGCACAGCCAGAAGCAGTGCTCTCATTTCTTTTATGTTGTTATGGTCTGACCTGTGAAGGGGAGGCCAGAGACTATGGACCTACAGGGGGCCACCCGAATCCCTCTACCCAAAGGCTGGGGTATCCATGAACAGGTCCCAAGAAGGAAGTGCAGCCTGGAAGGGACGCCCAGGAATGAGTGAGTTACTAAATCTGCCACTGAAGCTCGAGTTTCCAACAAGGAAGTAAACAGCAGGGATCTCCAGGGGGTGGCAATGTTGAAGCCACACACTGATTTCAAGAACCATTGAAACTTCCTCATATGGTGCCTGGCAAGTAGAAGCATGGGGATAGTGGAGGTCAGAAATCCCAAAACCCTGAGAAATTCCTTGACTGGGAGGGAGGACAGAAGATGGAGAGACTGGAAAAAGGTTGTTAGAGACAAAACCTTGGGAACAGGAAGATAAGCCAGCATGGGTATAGGCTGAAGCCTGCACTTGAGGAAAACATGATCTTGGGAGGACATCAGAACTGATTTCTTAAGATTTACGGTGGACCTCAGACTTTGTAAAAGACAAGTTGCAAAGTGGAGATCCTGCAACGCACTGGTGGGAGAAGGGGCTTATATGAGCAGGTTGTCCAGACAGGAAAAACTCTCTATCCCCCAAACCCTGAAAAAAGCAATGAGAGCATCAAGGCATGTGATGAATACCCTTGAGGCAATAGAAAGGCCAAAGGGCAAAGTACAGAATTGAAAATTTAAGGAACAAAACAGAGAAATGCAAAAATGTCTTGAAAAGAGGGTGAATGGGGATGAGAAGGTATGCATCCTTGAGGTCTAGAGAAAGCAAATATGCCTGAGGAAGAAGAAGAAGAGAAAACAAGACATCATTTGGAAAGGAGGGACCTTGAGACAGGTGTTGAGCAGAGAAATATTCTGAACTGGTCTCCATGTCCACCCCTTCAAAGGAAACAAAAACATTCTGGAGTGAAACTACTTTCCCACATGCGTGGGTGGAATAGGCTGAATGTTGCCCTGATCCAAAAGGGGTTGCAGAACCTCTATGACATGAAGAAATTGTTCCAGAGGAGGTTGAGGAATGCCTGAAAAAGGGGAATGGGATTTCCAAACCATAAAATACCCCTGAGGAATGAAAGATAGCACGCAAGAGTCTGAGGTGTTCTGATGCTAATTTGGAAGAGACAGAAAAAGGCAGACAAAGGGAGATAGGCTTATCCTGAAAAGAAGTCTTCTGAGACAAAGGAGTCTGAGTGGATTTAGTAGGGGGAATGTGCCTATATGTCAAAAGCCAATACTGTCAAAACTACCCAATAAAAAAACAAATAATGAAGCCAAGCTCAGTTACAAATATTTATTATCCTGGTACTTCAGCTTTTTCCCTTCAAGAAACCTGAGACCTGGGAGCAATCACATTTAAAGTACTCCCTCACAGTATCCCCAAAGAATAACTCTTCCAAAGGGGAGTCTACGCTCAAAGAATCTTCTTCCTTGTAACCACAGACTAGAAGGAAGGAAGGGCATTTGAGAGTTGTAAGCAAGGGATTCTTCCTCAGAATCCAAGTACCCATCTGAGGAATCCAATTCCCTAGGCTTTTTAACAGGGGTGGAAGAGCAGGGAGGGGCAGGGACTGACATCCCTTGAGGGGGCTTAAAGGCCATTAAAGCACTGAACAGACTCTGAGTAAAATCCTGCCATTCACTTTGGGGATCTTTAGCAAAAGGGGTAATATGTTTACTTTTCTGATTTTTCTTGAGTGAGACATCTGCCCTAGAGACCACTGGATATTCAAACCCTTGGCAGGATTCAATAATCCTAGTAGAAACCTCTTCCCTCACTAATATCTGAGGAATCCCCTTGGTCCTTTGAAATAATCAACTAAGGTTCCCCTCAATGTGTGGAACAGATGTTGGAAAAGCCTCCAAGCATGTGCGAGAATTGAGATCCATGCCAGTCTCTGATGGGGATGCAGCAGAAGAATCCAAATCCAAGGCAAGTGCCAGAACGTCCGAATGACTTTCACCGACTTCTAGGGAGACCCCCACCTGATTCAGGTTTCTAACTTTTTTCTTGCGAATGGCCACGTGAATTTTTTCGCTAGGAAAAAATTCAAGGACGTAGCCGTTTGCTGTTTACAGCGTTTGCGTTTTATGTGTCGACATATATGTAGTCGCACATATGAAATTTTGTGTTTATGATATAGACCCAATGTTCTTTACTTATCAAAATATCTAAGAAGAGTTGGACAAACCACAAAAGTATGAAATATGTTCTATAATCTGAATCCTAGTAAAATTACCATATGACATATCAGTATTATCATGGAACAAGATCAGAAGTGAATTGTTTTAGTTAAGAGATGGTCATTATCTAACATGCATGGCCTACTGCTCACAGTGTATACAGGTCGGGATACAATGAGCATACGTGTGTTAGGTATACTAAAGAATATATTTGCAAAATACAAAATTACAGAATTTATTATCTCAGGCAGTGGACTTTAACATAACAGTCAAGAAAGTGTGCATGAAACTGGGAGTTTAAGTGTGTTAAGAGCAGTTTGAGATACTGGGCCAAATTACAAAAGAGTTGTTCTCAGTGCAAGTCTGCCCTGACTCTGAAAGACTTGCTGTCAATGTAATTGACTTACCTCACTGTAAGACCCATCTATATACAGAATTGCACAGGGGGCAAGATTCCAAAACACCTGCTCTCAGTGTAAGTGGTCATTAATACTGAGAGCAAGTCTTTTGTATTTGGGCCCATTAACAAAGACAGGATGATACAAACCATAGAGAATCTCATGGGGGAATCCAGCAGTAGTGGTGAAAGCGACTGTTGCCTATATATATATATATATATATATATATATATATATATATATATATATATATATATATATATATATATATAGATATATAGATATGAAAACACTTCAGTATTTCAAGAAGCAGGATTGTCCCCAGCTCAAATGCTTCTGAGTGGAAAGCTTAGAGGTAAGTTAACCACTGTCACTTAGTTCAGTAGTACTACAGCACAGAAGCAATATTGTATACTTGCTTAAATTAAATTAGTACACACAGAAGAATTACATAGCAGGGAAATGCCAAACTGCTTTTTAATTTTTATAAACTGTATAAAGTTAGACTGAAAGTAACCCAGAAATGGCAAAAGGGTTGCCAGAAGCAGCTGTCCTATGTTGTAAACCAAAGCTAGGATCTTACTATATTTAAGGGCTAGATTCACACACAAACAGAAGAACAGAGGCCTTTTGTATAAAATGGCCATAATGAATACAATAAGCTGAGTGAAAGTATCAAATAAATTAAACAAACCACCCTCTCGGTAGGAAATACATCACCAATGACTTTAAAGGTGAAGAAAAATGTGAAGTTATGTCTCAGAATTAAGAGTTCAGTTCTATGAGACTTGAGCAGAATCTTCAAGAACAGCCAATGAGTTCTAAACATAATGAGAAGTGTACAAAGTGTGAAAACCTGATGAGAAGAAAAGAGATGTGGCAGAAACAACTACAATGCAGAACTTGATTAGCAGGAGAGAGTGTTCAAGTGTCCAGATTAGGAAGACTAATCTGCAAATCGTTTACTTATTTATTTATCCTTTGTTGACCCAGTTAGTCCCACTAGGATAGAGGTCTCTTTTCAAAGGAGACACAAGGAAGCATTTATACTAAAAAAGGAAAATTGACCAGGGCAATGGGGAATTTCCCCTAATTTTTTTAATAGGTACTGTGGGATCTATTACATCCACCTGAGCTACCAGGAGCTCCACAGAAGGGACTTTAGAATAACATTGAAAAAACAATCATAATGAGACTTTAGTCACTTCCTTTTTCTTTTGTTTTTTTACTTCCAATCACAATGTAGCAACAGTGAACTTATTTGCATGAGCTAGGGAGAACATGATGCTACATTATGATTGAAAGTAAAAACCAAAGGATAAAGGAAGTGACTAAAGCCTCATTATGATTGGTTTTTCAATATTATTTAAACCATTGCTGGTCTTTACATTACACGATCTGAAGAAGGCAGTTTATGCCGAAAGAGCTCATCGCATTTTATTTCTTTTATCAATAAAAGCTCATTTTCTTCTTAATCAAGTGGAACTTGCTCATTCTCTGCTGTGGTGATGTCTACAGGATTTTGCTTCTTCTATTTTCCCAGCCTGAGACGCTTCAGTGTGTGTGGGATATATATTCTCATTTTACAGAAGGGACCTTGGTTTAACATGTTGTCTGAAGGACAACACACACTGGAGTGCAGCACCCTCCTTATGATGCGCTGCAGTGTCAGCAAATGATCGATCTGGTGTAGGAATAGAACCCACAGCCTTCCGCTCCAAAGGTGAGTGAGCTACCTGTTGCACCGCTGTCATTGCTTATATTGTGTAGTTATGCTACACAAACTATACAAACGCATACAAATTCAGAAATA
This sequence comes from Protopterus annectens, assembly GCF_019279795.1. Taxonomy (NCBI): domain Eukaryota; kingdom Metazoa; phylum Chordata; order Ceratodontiformes; family Protopteridae; genus Protopterus; species Protopterus annectens. The sequence goes on from NC_056732.1 coordinate 339,818,921, forward strand.
CAATAAAAGGAAAGCTTTGAAGTTTTAATTTCACAATCTGTATGTATCAACCCATGCTAGAATATGGCAGCAAGCTGGTTTTCATTATCTTTATAATAATGCTAGCTCATAACTGATTTAGTGTAATAAGGCTAATTTTGTTAAAAATAAAAACAGAAAGAGAAGTAGGACAAGGCTTTAAACAGGAGTGTCAACCTTTAGTCAATAAATATGTCATATAGTCACCGTCATGTTGGCAGCTGAAATAAAAAGCTTGAAAATGTAACATTTAGCTTACTCATACCTCATCACTTCACACTTCTGATATAGTTTAAGCTGCACCTTAGAATAACTGAACATGACAGAAATGAAACAGTGACAATTAGCAACATTTTAAAGTTATCAGCAAGGTCTAACATTTTAAAGTTATCAGCAAGGTCTACTTACCTAGATGCATAGCAGACTTCAGTAATTATGAATGTCACTAAATTTAAACTCCATGGGTAAAGTACATCTTATAAAATAAACAAGGTAAAGTACTAATAGGGGGTAGGTTAACATAAAGATGCCTTTCCTTTTATAGCATGACACAAAAATAATTCATGCCAGTCTGAGAGTTATGCTAGGATATACTTGCACAAGTGTGATCTGGTCCTAAACAAGCTGACTTGGGAAACAAATCCGTCTATCAGCAGAGTAAATCTCACTATAAATCCCAGTCTGGCAATGATTATTGCTATTATACAATGATACAAAAAGAATATTTCTAACATATTTAACAAATATTCATGGGATACACTTCACAACTTTATCTGCTGCAGCTGTTGTTGAAAAACATATAAAATGGATGTATTTTTAAGATATTTAGGATGGAAAGACTTAGTTTTTGCTTCTAATTGAGCCAAAAGAGCTGTCAGGACAGTTCAATGTAGCTGATGGTTTAAATGCATATTTTTTCAACTTATTGTGGAGGTGTGATGAAAGTAGAGAGGAATGTGCTTTAGGGCTGTGAACATTGCTGTTCTTTCAGACAGAGAAAGAATGTTAATTGCATAAGAGTCATTGGAGTTACAATATTTTATTGCTGGCGTAAGGTCTGCAGTTGTGTTACATGATAACAGTTATGGCTGCATTCTTTACAGTGCTTTCTGTGCACTGTGGTAAAAGAAGAAGGCATCTGCAATCTGTACATCAGAAATCTACGAAGGGTTGGGAAGTCTGCTAAGTGCCGTTCATTTTAATTGTTTTTCAAACTATCCCAGGAATTCATGAAAAAGCCTAGTATGAGCCATATGGCTTGCACGGTAAAGGCCCTGTTCCCATAACCTGGTATTTTCTGATGCAGAGGTATGTTAGGAGAAAAGTGAAAAGACCTCATTATCAGCTAATTTGCATGTTTCTAAATTGCAGTTCCTACTGTGATGTGCAGACTGTGGTAGATAACTGCTGTGCCGCATCATGTATGCATGTATTTCTGCCCAGTCACTCCCCCACATACACAAGTACACATTCAAAAACAAACACACACACACACACACACACACACACACACACACACACACACACACACACACACACACACACACACACACACACACACACACACACACCACAGTTCCTGTACCTGCCTATGAGGTATCTGTCCTTTCCCTAGTTAATGTTTCCCTGAACTCCCTGATCCCCATATTTGTTTAAGTGCCATTATGGCACACGTACCCCCACACACACCTCTCAAACTCTGTACTTCTTTAAGTGCCATACGTATAGTATCTCTGCTGGTTAGTGTTTCCACCCACCCTCAAACTCTCATATTCCAGAAAGATAAACACAGCCTCTTGGCTGTGTTCACTACTGCAAAGTTGTGGGACCAGTCATGCTCATCTACATATCTGAGCAATTTACTGTCTCACTTGGCGCACCTTTCAGCAGGCGGTTATGGGAGAGAAAGAGCACATGGTTAATCAGCATATGCCTCTCCCCCAGAGTGCCTCACTAGCATTCAGCACAGCCAAGGAGCCAGCCCTATGGACAGCTGAAATCATTCATGCTAGAAAACCATGCAGCATCATGTTAGGACTTTCTCTAAATTTAAAAAGGTTTCAGTCATGTGTACATGAGGGGATCGCATCACTGTAATCTTTAAGAATTCCTCCCTGTATTTATCTTTACTATTACAACTCACAAGAAGACATTTTGTGTATAAAAAAGGTTAAGTCGTGTCCTCTGGACTACAGGCCCCATAATTTTTTTACTGCAGTTACTGTGTGTACTCAGGAGTAAATGCTTTCATTATAGAGCTTATGATACTGTACTGTTAGCTATGAAATACTATAGGATTGTGTTTACTCACTGTTTTGGTATGCATGTTGACTGTTTTTTGTTTTAATGCACTTTTACCCTATCCTTCAGACCTGCTGACCATCTATCCACCACCACTGCTGCCCATTTATTCCTCATCAGCAAAGTAAGGGTAATTCAAGATGTGGTTTCCATCCAGGCAGTCATGAAAGATCTTTTCCATTTTCCTACCCTCTCTCTAGCAGAGAGTCAAGGACTAAAACTAAACACACTTGAAAAGGTTGAGCAAAAATGGATTGTTTTGCTACAAGCTGACAAGGGCATGGATTTAAATGTAGCTTTGTCACTCAAATCTTTTTTAAGGGACAGAAGGCTTACATTTGCTAACCTTGTCCCTGCCCCCCACCTTTTTTAATATACTCTCTTTGCCTTGGCTGTTAGATATTCATATTTTTATAGTAGTTACAGGTGTGTCTGCTTATATATATGCACATACTCCTCATACATTATTTATATATATATATATATATATATATATATATATATATATATATATTTTTTTTTTTTTGGTTTTGTTTTTACTGTTATATGCACACACGTTTTTTATGTTAGCAGTATTTAGCTATGATGTTTAGTTTTGTTTATATTTATTTTTATATATATTTTTTGTTTATGTGTTTGTTTTTGAACATCTTAGCAGATTGAAGAGTGTTCATGTAGCAGTTCTAGTTTTTTTATTGTTATTTCATTATAAGGGGTATACTTAGTTAACTATTTGGATGGCAGGACTGTTTCAGCCTTTGTTGACACAGTTCTGCATTAAATTTTCCAAAACATCAGTATATTTGCAACAGCATGATGAGATAGTTATGTATGATGCACATTATACTGTTTAGAAACCTGAAATATATGCCTTATTTATTATATCTGAAATCTATTATATAAGTTGTATTTGGAACGTACTAAAATGTGTTTTTGCTAAAGTGTTAGGTTACTTTAAATCACATGGTTCCCATTAATGATTTAATTGGAGGAAAAAGGTTGCTAGCAGTGATTGGTTTAACAATGTTTAGGCTTGTGATAGAATTTTGTGTCTGATGAAGCGTAGGAGTACTACGCAAAAGCGCTTACATGTTTTTTACTAAATAAATAGTTTGGTTTTATACCGTGCGTGTCTTTTGCCTGCTTGGATTTCTTGCCTTATATTATAGAAGGGACTGATGCAGGCAAATGACTGGTGCCAAAGTCAATGACTAAAACTAAGCACAAAAAAATCCTCATTATCCCCTTTAGCAAAGAAGAGCCTACTAATTATGATATAGATAACACCCATCTAAGTTCAAACCCAGTGGTGCAAGACTTGGCAAAACAGGTTGATAGCAATCTAAATTTCGATCACCATGTGTCCATAGTGGTAAGGCAGGCCTTGTACATTGCGCATCTCATAAATAACGGCATTGCATCCAAGACTAAAGAGATTATAACTTCACTGTACTTGACCCTTATCAGACCACTAATTCAGTACAATGCTCCCTTCTGTATGTACCTCACCAGACACCTGCAGCAACTGAAGAGACCACAGAGATTTCTAACAAAGAGAATCCAGGGCCTCCAAAACATATCATACATGAAAAGACTGAAAGCCCTGACTCTATAATACAAGTTGCTGAGAGGCGACCTATGCCTGGCCTACAGAGCAATCTCTGACCCTGTCCTAATGGAAATGGTGCACAACCGCAAATCAAATGGGACAAGAGTCACTAGTTCCAGGGATTTCAACCTACCTGTGACATTAACAAAACATGCTGGAGAGACAGGTATATCTCCCAGAGATTGCTCCTCTGAAATAGGCTCCCACTTCACGTGAAGCAGAGCTCCTCAATGACCCTATTTAAGTGCAACCCTGACAACTGGATAAGTGACTGTAAATTCACCTGAGCGTGGCACCTATGTCCTTCATGGACAGAGGCAGTTGGTGCTGATCATAGAATCGCACTGCTAATAATGACCATCTAACTATGGTCAATTAGGGTACATGGGTTTATTTATATAGCTAGGCTTGTAAAGGCCCTAGGGCCATTAGCCTAGTAACCTCCTATGAACCTAAGCCAAATAAATGCTGCCATGCTGATGCAACACTGTGACAAGAAGGAGATGAAGGTCATGGATTAATGCCCGCTTGCCTCTCTAAGGGGGGTAGGGTGTAGGAGGGTGGGATGGAGCAAGGAAGGCACAACTAAATTATAAGTTGTATTAGAGACTAGGAATTTTTGACAAGGCAGCAACCAGCTCAGGTAGCAGGGTATGGCATTAGAGTGCTGTGTTACCACAGTAGTAGAGCATGCCCCCTTCATGACATACCCACTGCACATCACCTCTGAGATATCACTGCAAACACTATGGAAAAGATGGTGCTCCATTCCTCACAAAAATAAACAAGAAATTACCCAGCCACAGTATGAAAGCTCTAGCAAGTCCACTTTCATCCCAGTGCAGGGCCAATGTTGCCAAAAGGCTGTCACCATCAGGAGAAAGAGGCCCAACCACCAAAGAAGCAGGCATGGGTACCTGAGGTATGCCCCAATGTAATTATGATGTTAATATGTACTATATACCTACTACTAATTGTTGCTTTTATTTCTACATTGCTGAATTATTTTCATTATTTTGATAATGTACACACTCAAGTTCTTTTTTTTGTTTCTTTTATTTCTATTGTTTTGTTTATATTGTTATTTGCCTATGCTTAATCTTTATGTATAATCTCTTGAGCTTTTCTCCTCAGGACTCAGATGAAAAAGGGCTACTTAGCTCAGTCGGATTAACCTGATTAACAAATGTAAAATAAATAAATATATGTGACCCTAAGCAAGGATGGCATAAAAATACATGTAGAGGGTCAAAAGTCAACAGTGACTGACCCTGCAAACACCAATAGCAACTATCATGGCCAAAAAAAAAAAAACCTAAAAAAGCTTTGCATGTTGAGCAATGACTGGCAATGGAAGGTTACTAAACTAAGGTTAACACTGAGTGACTTTGTTTTTTTTCCCTGACTCCATTTGCTTGCCTTATAACATGTAATCACATCAGTGTTTATTTGAATGAAGAGCCAGGAAGGTAAATATTCATCTGTTAAATAATTCATACCTTCTAGTAATCAGTTAATGAGATGCCAGACTCATAGCTGTTGGCAGTTAGACAACAGTTGCCTGAAGCTTAGAGTCAGACTAAGTGTTGACTAATAAAACTTAGTAAGGAATATTTTAGGGGACTTAAATTAATATTAAAACAGCACTGACAGGAACAAAGTCCAGGCTATAAACCAATTTGCTCTTCCTGTCCTAACTTACAGTTTTGGAGTGACTGACTTGCCCCAAAAGGTGTTGTATAGGTTGGACAGGAAAACAAAAAGGATGTTTCATGCTCATCAAATGATTTACAAAAATCAGTGTATATCAAAATTATATATTCCCCATTCTGAAGGAGATATGGGCCTCCTCAAAACTGATTACATGTATAGATCTGCAATCGTGGCACTGAATACATATCTGCTGACCTCACAAGACCCAAACATAGTGAAAGTTGTAAAACATGAGGAGATTAAGTCTAAGATGACTTCCCTTATTAGTTTAGCCGAAGGATATCCATGTCAAGCAGGAATAGAAATCAAAACAAAAGCAAGCATCCCAGCCATAATGGGTTACACCTCCTTCCACAGGTTCAGACCACAAACACAAGGCAAGAAATCTAAAGGACGCGGTGTATCAATATTCATCAAAGATAAACACACCTTCAGATTGGTTAAACAGTATGATGCCCTAGAGATACTTCAGGTGAAATTAACTGTTGGTCGGGCACCTATTCAAGTCATTGCCAGCTACAGAACTCCCTCCATGAATCAGGACACCCACCTCTGCCTATCTGGATCATCTTGAGTCTACAAAGAAACATCCAAACACCACAATTTTGGGTGACTTTAACTACCCTACCATTGACTGGGTGAATTACTCGTGCTCAAACTCACCTTCCCGATTGGATTTTACAAAGTCGAGGAACCTATGGCCTGGACCAGCTGGTTGACACCCCCACTGGACCGCCAACATCCTGGATCTGGTGCTTACAAATATGGAAGACCAATGTAGCACCCCCACTGTGAGTTCATCCCTGGTGAGCTCTGACCACAAATCAGTCTCATTTGATGTAACTATTACATTTGACCCCCGCCCCCCAGCAGCAACTAATCTAAAATACTTCTCCAAAGAACATTATAACCTCTTACGGAATAATACAAATAGCTTCACTGCACCCCCCCCCCCCACCAGATGGAAATGGTAACTATGCCGAGCCCTACACCAATGTCCTATACAAGCACCTGTGTAACTGCATTGACTCAGCAGTAACTATTAGGACCAAAATAAGTTCTTCCAGGAAGAGCAAACCTGCCTGGTGGACAACCACCATTAACAGGCTTTACAATAAAAAGAAGAAACTACTACCTAAGAGTAAGAAGGAGTGGGCTTTAAACTGGCGATACTCCCTCCTAAGCTTAAATAATAAATAAGATTTCTTGTGAAGTCCTCAAAGGCATACTTCGAATCCAAGTTAGCTTCCTCAACAAACAACAACCATAAGGCATTCTGTAGTTACATCCGTGACCTAAAAGGTAAGGCCCAGATGTGCGCCAAACCGGTAGTTAATAGTAACACATGTACTGAGCCAGTGGACATAGCTAACCTGTTAGCTGACAATTTTGGTGAAAACTTCACTCCCCTGTCTCCGCCACATGTACCTCATAACATCTCTACCACCTGTCCTCTACCTTGTATCTCTAAAGAACCAGTTGTAAATGTTCTCTCTAAGGCCAAAAATGTAGAATCAGTGGGACCTGATAACATCTTAGGCTGCATCCTACATGGGCTGAAACAAGAATTAGCATCACCTTTGCATACTCTTTTTAATCACAGTCTATGCACCGGCTTTATCCCAGCTGAATGGAAAACAACCACTATTATCTCCTTGCACAAAGGTGGTGCTACTTCTGACCCCGGGAACTGCAGACCTATTAGTCTGACTAGCCTTATCTGCAAGGCCATGGAAAGAATCAACATGGACCTTATCAACAAAGACTTAGGTAATCTCCAAACACTACAGCCTACCCAGTTTGGATTTGTCAAGGGGAGATCATGTCTTTTAAACCTGGTAGACTTCTTCAAGACAGCCTTCAGGGCCCTGGATGAGGGGAAAATCTGTGAATACACCCTACCTAGACTTAGCCAAGGCATTTGACACTATCCCTCACTCAGACATCATTGATAAACTCTCCCAGCTAGATATCAACACTTGTATCATATGGTGGGTTGTGAACTGGCTCACTGATAGAACCCATACAGTCAAAATAGGGGAATCCACCTCCAATAGCAGACCCGTAACCAGTAGTGTTCCACAGGGATTGGTCCTGGGACCTCTACTCTTTGGAATCTATTTCTTTGAAGTACAAGCTAAAACCAAGGGACTGTGGCTGATGACTGCAAACTGGGTGCAGTCACAGAATTTCCACTTACCTTACCTTTGATGTCAAGATCCCTCAAGAAGGTCTTACGCAAACAAATGACTGGTGCCAAAGTCATGGTCTCAAACTCAATGCAAAAAAATGTATTAGCATCCCTTTCAGTAAGAGCAATGTTCCTGCAAATTACCTCATAATGGCAATACCCTAAGTACCCACTCAGTGGTGAGAGATCTGGGCACTCAAGTTGACAGCAACCTTGTCTTTGATCACCATGTTTCCACAGTGGTAAGAAGGGCAGTCTATATGACTCATCTCATAAGTAAGAGCACTGCCTCGAGAAAAGGAGAAGTTATCACCTCCCTGTGCTCTTCACTCATTAGGCCAATAACTGAGTACAATGCCCCTTTTGGTATGTACCTTTCAAAGCACTTACAGCAACTGGAGAGACCACAAATGTTCCTCACAAGGAAAATTCAAGGTCTTCATCAACTATGAATTTCAAATCCAGCCCAACAAAAAGGAGGTCTGGATTTGGAATTCTTGTGAACTTTTAGCCCACTTGGTAGTTATTTTGATTTACTAGTGTCTTCATCAACTATCCTATGTGGATTGGCTGAAATCATTGCCACTTTATTCTGTTTCAGAATACTCAGAGGTAATTTATGCCTTGCATATAAGGCAATGTCTGACCCTGCTTTATTGGAAATGCTGCACATCCGCAAGTCAAATTGCACACGGGTTACTCGCCCTAAGGACCTAAACCTGGTATGTGACTTCAGTAGAACCTGCTGGAGGGACAGATTTGTCTCCTAGAGGTTACCACACCTTTGGACTAGGACTCCAAATTCACGTCAAACAGAGCACATCATTGGCCCTCAAAAGCAATCTGGATGATTGGATGGGTAACTGTAAATTCACCCCGGGGGCTGCATATGTGTCCCTCTTAGACAGAGGCTATAGGTGCTGATGGGATGGTGGTAACAAGGGTAAATTTGGCTAGGCTTGTAAGGGCCCTCAGGCTATTAGCCTAGTAACTTCCTATGATCCTTTGATCCTATGAAATAGATAAAATTCAGGCAGCAACTGAATGCAAATATAAGGTGAAGGATCAGATCAAAAGGCAAGACATGTGGAAAATACATAAATATACTTGCAAGTATAGAAAACTCTTGGAACAACTTCCGGATGATCAAGACTGAACACAGGATTGGTTAAGGAAAGGTAAATTTAAACCAAAAGATGAAAGGTTAATATTTACGGCCCAAGATAGTGGACTACATACACATTGGTTTACAAAGTTCATTGAGCATGTGGGAGAAACAGACAAATCCAGAGTTTGTAAAACAGAATTGAAAATAGTCACACATGTTGTTGCTGGTTATGATACACTAATGGCAGAAGGACTGTATACTGAAACGCATAATAATGTGGCAAGATTGTTGCACTGGGGACTGTGTAAACATTATAATACTGAAAATGATGTTTATACCACACGGGATCACCCATTACCAACAGTTCAAAAAAACAGATGCGAGAAAACCAGCCATAGTAGTCCGTGAAAAGAAGACAAAAGTAGCATTTATCATAGAAATTGCCACACTCAGTGACTACAGTTTCTTATGTAGAGAGAGTGACACAAAGTCATAAAATACCAGGATTTGCAAGCAGAAATGAGGGCAATGTGGAAGTATACCCTGACAGTTTCAATAGTAGTGGGAGCAACGGGTATTATAAAAAATAATTTAAAATTGCACTTAGATATGTTACCAATACATGTAACGCAGTATGAAATGAAGTAGGAGTCAGTACTGGGCACATTGCGGGTGCTACAAAGAGCACTTCTGGCTAACATTAAAAATTGAAACAATACTAATTTCATGAATTTTAACCATACTTTCACTTAGGAATGTGGTCCATTATAGTCATGGTATTAGAAACCCAATAGACTTGGAGAAATTAAAAAAAGGGATAGACCAGCTTGAGCAACATCTGAAATGAAGAGGAGGCTCTATAGGCAGACATGCTGAAATGGTTGATAAATACTCCTTGCTACAGGAGTAAACAGGCCATAGGATGGTAACTCACACATGTTTGAAAACTAGAAGTTATAATCCTAGACAGGGTCCTGGTTATAGGTGAGACACCAACTAGAAAATCTTCTCCGCTTGTTAACATAAGATTTCTAAGTAGCAGGATTTCTCACCTCCTTTAGTACCTGAAGCATACCCTCGTGAAAAAGGTGCCTAAAATGTATTACAACTGAATCATCCAGAAGTCAGCTAAAGTTGTTTAGGACTGAGGTGTATCACACGTACCATGTCTTGTGTGAGTAGATCCAAATATGTGAGGAACATTGTGGTAATTGCCTTAACCAATTCCATAAGAAGGGAGAACCAATGTTGCCTGGGCCAGACAGGAGTCACAACAATAATTTTTTGGAGTCTCATTCTGAATCTTCAGAATGACCCTGGATATTAGTGGGAATGTATAAAGGAACATTTCTGACCATGGGAATGAAAATGCATCTGTTTTCCAGGCCTGCTTGCAAGGAGTCCTGCAGCAGAATTTGATTAGTTATCCATTTTGAAGGGAGGCAAAGATATCTATTTGAGGTTTTCTCCACAACTAGATCCATTCCTGGAATCCCTTCCTCATTCAATTTCCATTCGTGAGGGTCTGTCCTAGTCCTGCTTTGCTTGTCTAACACATTTTGCCCTGATGGTATGTAGGATGCTTGGAGGGTTATATAATGCTGTAGATAGAGCTAACGTCCAAACCACCATACCCAGCCTACACAGAGGGAGGACCCAGTGCTCCTCTGCTTGTTTGCATATCATATCAATGTGGTATTGTCTGTAATCATGTGTAATGGTCTCAGAGACCACTGATTATGAAGAGATTGTATAGCATGGATCACAACAAATATCTATTTGACATTTATATGCTTTTTTCTGTCTGTACTATCCCACAGGCCTTGTATGTTTACCGTTATAGAAAATCTGCTCCCAAGCAAAAACTAAAGTGCCTTATTCTCTTCACTAATGCAAAGCCCAAAACTGGAATCGGAAAATTCCAGAGGATGAGAATATTGGGTCCACACGTTTTACTTTTTATTTTAAACCACTGAATTTTTCTCATATATAACCTGACAAGAGGAATCATGAGAATCACAGAAGCCATGAACCCTAGAATCCTCTGGCTGAAGTCTTGGACTGAATGGAGATCATGAAAGTTTCCCTGATACAAATTCACCTTTTCCTAAGTTAGGAATACCTTTGAAGAAACATTATCCAGACGACAGTCTAAAAGAGTGTGTGATGGAGTCAAGGAGGATTTTTTTTTTTAACTTTTATTTGGAAGCCCAGAGTCATAAGCAGTGAAGAAACCCATGTTAAGGACTGCTGACATCTGGCCAAAGACTCAGCAAAAATTAGTAAGTCATCTAAAAAGTTAAAATGTGAATGCCATGCAGTCTGCAATAGACTATCCATTTAGGTAGATATTTTGCAAATGCCCTAAAGCTGTAACTAACTCAAAGGGTTATGTAGAGAAATGATAATGTGGCCCAAATTCTGAGAAAGTTTGCAGCTGTAGGAATGTGATGGCATACATCTTTTAGGTCTAACATTACCATACAGGTCAAGAGGAATGACTGGTAACAGACCCCTAAAGGGTCAATATTTTGAATTTTTGAACTTTCACAAACCAGTTAAACGAAAGATCTAGAACTGATCTTCAGCAAGGTTTGTTCTTTGAATCCAGAAACATTGTGGAGTAGAAGCCTTCCTCCCTTTGGCAAAAAGGCACTGGTAATATGAGTCATAGGGTAAGCATGTGTTGAAGAACCTAAGGAAAAATCTCTGTTTGGTTCAGAGGTTAGGAAGAAATCCCCTGAAAGGAGGTACCTGTATTCACAGCCAACCGTAGCCCAACTAAACCAGTATTAGTATCCAAGAGTGTGAAGCAATCTATTTCCAAAGAGAAGGATGGAAAGCCAGTCTATGGGACAGACTTACAGATATAAGGACAAGACGGGAGGGAAGGGGGAATGAATGCTGGTATAGTTATTCTGAAGGTTTAGTCTGCCCTTGATCTAGTTAGTCTTCTGGTACTGATTTCTGCTTTTCAGGATAGAAACTGTGTAATAAACTCCTGGATAAGCTAAGAAAAGTATCCTTATGAGCAGATAAAATGTCTTTGGATGAGCATCCTGGAAGAAGACCAACTGGGAAGTGGCACTTCATCCTAAATAAGATGACCATTCCACTGAAAAATCAGAGAAGAAACACCCTAACCCAAAGAAGATGGCTCTCTCATGCCTGGATTGGACATTGGAACAGCTGCAGAGGACGTGGCTAACCTCTGGTCCATGGTAACGGAAGGAACTACTCCGGAGGAACCCGTTATAGAAAATCTGCTCCCAAGCAAAAACTAAAGTGCCTTATTCTCTTCACTAATGCAAAGCCCAAAACTGGAATCGGAAAATTCCAGAGGATGAGAATATTGGGTCCACACGTTTTACTTTTTATTTTAAACCACTGAATTTTTCTCATATATAACCTGACAAGAGGAATCATGAGAATCACAGAAGCCATGAACCCTAGAATCCTCTGGCTGAAGTCTTGGACTGAATGGAGATCATGAAAGTTTCCCTGATACAAATTCACCTTTTCCTAAGTTAGGAATACCTTTGAAGAAACATTATCCAGACGACAGTCTAAAAGAGTGTGTGATGGAGTCAAGGAGGATTTTTTTTTTAACTTTTATTTGGAAGCCCAGAGTCATAAGCAGTGAAGAAACCCATGTTAAGGACTGCTGACATCTGGCCAAAGACTCAGCAAAAATTAGTAAGTCATCTAAAAAGTTAAAATGTGAATGCCATGCAGTCTGCAATAGACTATCCATTTAGGTAGATATTTTACAAATGCCCTAAAGCTGTAACTAACTCAAAGGGTTATGTAGAGAAATGATAATGTGGCCTAAATTCTGAGAAAGTTTGCAGCTGTAGGAATGTGATGGCATACATCTTTTAGGTCTAACATTACCATACAGGTCAAGAGGAATGACTGGTAACAGACCCCTAAAGGGTCAATATTTTGAATTTTTGAACTTTCACAAACCAGTTAAACGAAAGATCTAGAATTGATCTTCAGCAAGGTTTGTTCTTTGAATCCAGAAACATTGTGGAGTAGAAGCCTTCCTCCCTTTGGCAAAAAGGCACTGGTAATATGAGTCATAGGGTAAGCATGTGTTGAAGAACCTAAGGAAAAATCTCTGTTTGGTTCAGAGGTTAGGAAGAAATCCCCTGAAAGGAGGTACCTGTATTCACAGCCAACCGTAGCCCAACTAAACCAGTATTAGTATCCAAGAGTGTGAAGCAATCTATTTCCAAAGAGAAGGATGGAAAGCCAGTCTATGGGACAGACTTACAGATATAAGGACAAGACGGGAGGGAAGGGGGAATGAATGCTGGTATAGTTATTCTGAAGGTTTAGTCTGCCCTTGATCTAGTTAGTCTTCTGGTACTGATTTCTGCTTTTCAGGATAGAAACTGTGTAATAAACTCCTGGATAAGCTAAGAAAAGTATCCTTATGAGCAGATAAAATGTCTTTGGATGAGCATCCTGGAAGAAGACCAACTGGGAAGTGGCACTTCATCCTAAATAAGATGACCATTCCACTGAAAAATCAGAGAAGAAACACCCTAACCCAAAGAAGATGGCTCTCTCATGCCTGGATTGGACATTGGAACAGCTGCAGAGGACGTGGCTAACCTCTGGTCCATGGTAACGGAAGGAACTACTCCGGAGGAACCCAGAGAAGCCAATGAATGGTCTGAGGAACAATGAATGGCCACTGCAGTGTCAACCACCAGTGGCTGAAGCATTGTCCGAGCCCATGGTATACACAAGGGCTCCTATTTTGTTTCCTTTTCTTCGTTTTGGTACAGTGGAAAAAGAATAGCAAGACATATGTAAGAATCCATGCTGTAGCCAAGGAAGTAGCTTGGTTACCAGTAAGCACTGCTCAAAAGAGTCAGTTTGAAGGTAAGTTGTCAAGTAAGTGTTCAAAAACAACACACACACTTACACTTCCCCATACAGTCCCTCAAAATGTAAAAGCAAAGCTCAAGCAGTAGACCAAAACTCTGTCAAAACTCTGAAGTCATTTTCACAAAAATTGCACAGACAGGAAACAAGAAATATAAGTTGTCATGAAGTGTAAACATGCAACAACCATAAAATACATTTCTAGATACTTAAATAGGATACCTTCAAGCAAAATGTCTCAAGCAGTAAAATAATGAAAGTTGTGTCAAAGTGTACACAAGCATCAAAACACTCAGTATTTGAAGTACATAAAAACACTTCCCAAATTTAAAATAATCATACTTCCATTAAAATGTCTCAAATGTAGTACATTTTTCTCACAAAAACAGCCTCAGGATTCAGTAATAAGCCCGATTCTAATAATAGCAGTTTCTGACAAGAAACTTCTGATATTAATAAAACTGCCAGTATTGTACAGAAAGGTTTCCCCTATGGGGACTTATCTGCCAGAAATAAAGCCTATAGTCAACTGCTGTGCCTGTGAAGCCTCACATCTGCTTTTCCTCAATGTGGAAAAAGGTACTGATTATCTCTTCACCCTGGCTGCTGTCCTCTAGGCTGTTCAATCAACAGTCAGAGTGAAGGTGTGGGTGGAAGCCACAATTTTGCGAAGCTGGCTGGTTGTTGTTTTCTTGGTTAGACCAGATGGTTTTTGTTGTGATGGTGACTATTTTTGCTTCACGCTATTCAATTCATGTTTCTTCCTTCAAAGCTTAATTTTCAGTTTGTGTAGTTTATGGTTTCACTTTCTTCAAGAGATTATTTTTAAGTTTATTAGACATCTTTTATTACTCTTAATCAAGTAATGTACTTATTTTTTGAGTTTTTAATGTTTTATTACCGTAAAGCAATTTTGATTTCTGCCAGTCTTGATTCCTATTTTGTTATATTTATTTTTATTACTATTTTTATGCACACTTAGTAATGTATTTGAGTTGGGCATGTGCAATTCTGTTGTATGACTTTTTAATGAATTACTATTTGTTCTGTGTGTGTATACTTCTGTGTTTGACATTTTCCCTACTAAATGACTTTTCAAGATGGTTGCAGTTTGTTTGATTCTGAAGTCTGTGAGAGAGTAGGGATGTGTGAATGAGTATGATGTCCAAGTGGACTGCACTTTGACTGGTTAGTTTTCCTTGTCCATTTTATAAAATTGAAAACTTGCACCAAGAGCTGGTTAATTCTTTAAATTGTATTTCTAATCCTTTTCAGCAGATTGCACTGTGTGTGTCAGTAGTGGTGGAAAATGCAAGACAAGTTATCAAGCTTTTAAAACAGAAGCACAAAATACAGTGAGATTAACAACAGCCAAGTTTAAACTATGTGATTATTGACAGACCAATACTAATAATTATGCATTTAGTCTTTAAATTGCCACTGTATTTAACTGTTGAATCCCTGAAGAATACGGTTATTTCTTTAAACTAAAATGTGCAACTTACCACATACCGCATGACAGCTTAGAAGTGTGCTCTGATGGAACTTAAGATAAAACTGAAACAGCTTGCTGTGGGGCAGCAAGATTTACAGAAATTAATTCAAACTACTTTGAAAAAATATAATGTTTAACTACAGAGATGGAGAAGACATGATTTGAGGAAAAACTGTCAGTGAACCAAACTGCCTGCACCATAGCCACATAAGAAAGTAAAGTGAATTCTGTAAGACTGCTATGCGTAAACGACATAAATTTGCCTACAGAAAATAAGAATCTGTCGATTCATGCAAAAATAAATTCCTGCATGGATCTAATATAAACAGAAGTATAGGAAACTGAATCTGAGAAAGTGAAGTTTTTGTACAAAGCTGTAAGTCAGACTGACAGGCCAGCAGAAATATGTGGCATTTCCAACATGGGAAAAATGACTGAATTTGAGAACATTCAGTTCAAAATGTTGACTTTATGAGTAATTACTGTGGGACCGAAGCCCAAGGGCATAGTCCTATGATTATGTATGGCAGAAAATCTAAATCAAGAGCAGAGACTAGCCCTGCAGAAGTCTAGAAGCATATACAGTTTGTTTGTGAGCAGCAGCTCTGTAACTATGTAACACAAAATGTGAGCCAAGACTAGTAACTGACTTTACGTTTTGAAAGTGTAATGTAAAAATTTGCTGATTAAAAAGTTGATAAAAGTAGAACAGATTATCTGTGCTGCAAGGGTCAAAAACAAACCGTTAGTAATCTTGAAGTCTGACTGTGTATCTGATGTACCAGTCAAGCAAAAGAAAGTTATTAATACAGAAATTCTAATTATGTACTGGTATATCACAAAAAAACATTTTTTGAAGAGCCACTGGGACAAGTTTTCCTCAAGCCATTGAAATAAAAAAAAAGTAGGTAAATGTGTTTCATGTTCATATCAACCTTAAGGAAATGCTATCTATGTAAATCAAACTGTGAAAACACAAGTTTAAAGACTGCAAACCCAGCCACTGATGCAGCAGTTATTGAAACAGAAGGACAAATACATACAGTGATAAAACTGTCTAGAAATGAAATTCGAGGGAATATGTCCCCACAATTTGAGTTTAATGTACAGCTAAGCAGAAGTATCAGGAAGTATGTATATTATACAAACGGTAATGTACAGCCAAAATGTACTATTAAACCCATCTCAAACTGTAATGAGAAACAAGTATTTACTTAGTATTGGGCTCACTGCCTGAACAAAAAGTGCTGTAAAAAGGGTTGTGTAGAGAGGTGATAGTATTAAATGAAGAGTCTGTAAGCCCAAATGTATAACAGTAGTTTTAATGATAGACACCTAATTGTTAATTTTCAAGTTATTCAAAAACATGAATTATGGCAATATGAATTACAGTGGGAAATCCAGTACTGGCATGCAGCTGTTAGAGAATAATACATATGAATACAAAAACTGCCAAATCTAAAAAATACTCTAACTTTTTAACATTATCTTCCTTCAAATGGGAACAGGATGATTGGATGGCTGTTCACAAATTCACCCCACGCTTAACTGGCCTAGCCCTCCTTGAAAAGGAGCTACAGATTGTACTGTCAAGGTGTAAATGTTGACTACACTCAGTTGTCTTGTATTTTCTATGAATCCTATGGCACAGTGCCTAAAATGTTTCTGGCATTGACAAAGTACATGGAAATAGATCACAAGTGATAAACTAAAGTACTGGCTCCCGTCAAAATCAAATGTTGCTGTTTCAGCAATAAGCTATTTTCAGTCTTTGGCATTCACAGCAAATTGACAAAGACAACGAACAAAGATATTAAAATAATGGCAGAAAAAAATAGCAGAATTTAAAGCCGATATTCACAGTGGTTTAATAAAAACAAAACACAGTGATATTGAAATAAAGAACAGAAGAGTGTGCAGTTCTTCAAATAAAGAAACTACAGAATATTTTTCTAAGGCAGAGCAAAATGTAAATGCTATCTTTCTACTATGTGATGCAAAATGGCTCATTACAAGTTGAGTCAAGTCCTACAGGCAGGGCCTATCAAACAGCTAAGGGTCTAATAAAATACCTTAAGTTAAACGTAGAAACTAGAATACTGCATGCAATAAACCCATAGAACTTGTGTCTGAAACAGACTGCTTAATCGAGTGCAGAACAGATCAGCTCAATTACCATGACACAGAGGTGCATCTCAACA
The DNA here is from genome assembly GCF_019279795.1 of Protopterus annectens. NCBI lineage: Eukaryota > Metazoa > Chordata > Ceratodontiformes > Protopteridae > Protopterus > Protopterus annectens. The sequence goes on from NC_056732.1 coordinate 339,836,456, forward strand.
TTGGCACAGAGAAGGGAGCTTTCCCTGAGACAGAGGTAGAGATGAAATTAGCAATTCCTAAAAAAGGAGAAGGCAGGACACTTCCAGAGATGAATACAGAGAAGACAGCATTCTGTAGAAAACAGGCAGGGAAGGAAATGATCCTTTTGAATCCAAGGACAGAAGAGAAGGAAACAGTATTCTCTAAGAAGGTGGAGAAGATGCTGACAGAGGGTAAAACACAGGAGGAAGAAACAACCCCCCACCTCCGATGACAATTATGCTATAACAAAATGAGAAAAGAGGAATCCATGTCCCTAAAAAGGATGCAAAAGAGCTTCCAGAGACTGAGATAGCTAAACAGGGGATGGTATTCATAAGGGAACTTAACAATATACAAATAACCTAATTCATCAATTAAAAATATTTGTGTGTTGAATCAATTGACAGAACCTGACATAAATTACCAAAAATACTTAAGTGAAGTAAGAGCTACTGAATTCCACTTGCATGATGAAAACTTCAATATAGTCAGACAGTTTTAAACTCTGCTAAACTGGAAATGTAAAGGATGATTACAACATAAGGGAATATCTTTAAAAGCCACTTCTGAAAATTAAGATAAAAATACAGATTACTAAAGCTACCTGCAGACAGGAAGAAAATGATACCTTTGGATCGTAAGACAGAAGAGGATGAAACAGTACTCCCTAAGAAGGTGGAGAAGATGCTGCCATATGACTAGAACAAATTCAATTTTATGTTCCAGTCACAAACCTTTCAGTAACCAAGGTGAAGTGCCCCCACCACCCAGAAATGAAACAGTTTTCGATTCTGAAAAGAAACCATTCCTGAAGTCTGATATTCTCATTATAGTTGTTGTAATGCTTAAGAATATAATAAAAGAAAATTGGGTTCACGCCACAGATGGATAAATCCTGACTGGGATACAGATGATCTGTGATCAGCTTGTGACTTGGGCAATGGAGAAGCTGACCATGGAGGGTGGTAACCAGCTATTGACAGTAGGAGTGAAACTGCCTGATCCACAGTGCTGGGACTCTTGGGAGAAGCCAGATGATGGCACCAGGTGTACAGAGTCAGTTAGACTGTGCTGCAGCTGAAGTGAAATACGGGTGGAAACATGCACCCAAAACTGCCCAGCACAACAGCACTGCTTTGATGAAATGTATGGCAAACAGCTGTGGTGTACTAGCGAATAAAGACAAGTATACCAAAAACTCTCCACAAAACTACAGTTGATGGTGGACCCAAGGAGAAGGTAACTTAATGTCATTAGATTTGTATATCAAAAAGAATAAAAACAGAAATAAAGAATGTAGTGCAAGAACAAACAAAAAAAGTGCAGATATTCATTGAGCAGCCTTCAACAGAACACTGCTGACAGCTGCCTTAATGGAAGAAACTGCTTGTTTAATAAATTACAAATGGATCGAACAGCTGCTACATTTTGGAAGAAAAGAAAGTTCTAGTAGCAGAATTATGTAACAGCCCTTCTTGAAGAAACTCCAAAAAATGGAAGACATGTCAGACAAGGGATAGTAAACTGTCCCCCTCCAACATCCAAGTGATGTTTAACACTTGTTTAGCATTTCAGGACTAAGAGGCAGGGTCTGGGGATGTAGTACATTGGAGCACTGTCCCTTTTAAGTTCTACTGATGGGGGCTGTGCTACCTGAAATAAAAGCCACAAAATTCAACTGTAGAACACAGTAATCATCACAGTGAGACGCAACCACAGAATTAACAGGAAATAGTGTAGAGAAAAGCAGTCAATTGGTAAAAGTGCGGCTTTGAGACTGCAGGGTATTGAGTTAAATGAGGGTCAGTTATGCATCTGTCGGCTGGTATTTCAAACATGATTGAACATGTAAATTGACATTTTCTGGCCTTTAAAAGGAAAAATTTAAAATATTCCTTCTAAGACCAATACATCCTAAGGCTTTGAGTTAAACTTCTTGAAAAGATCCGAATTCTAAAAACTGAAGCCTTGCAGCCATGTTTTCACATGGTATACACCTACGTGTATGACACTGCTGTTTTAAGAAGCCTTTTCATGAGGAGGAAACCCTTACAACTCAGCTTCTCCAAAATCGCACTGCAGGCACACCTTAGCTATTGATATCTAAAATATGCCACAAGAGGCATACTCTAAAATGCCCTGTTATCTCCCCAAACAGCTGCTCCTTTGTATTATGGACAGTTAACCAGTCCATGACTATTGTCCTGCATTATGTCCCTCCTAGTGGTATTACCACTCTAGTGCCGTTTCATTCATGTTTCTTTATCCAGTCATTATCAACTTTTTGCTGCTACTCCTTTGTTTCTGTGCAAGGCTATTGACCTGTTATTGGTTACTGTACAGATGTAGTGATGCAGTACAAGTTCTGTATCTTTTATTTATATTTCTGATTTACTGATCTACTTAGTACACTACTAAAATGTTTCTTTTAGCGCACTGCCAAGCTGCTCACTGGCCTTAGAGCTTCACATGCACAGACTGACTCCCTCTGAGCTGGGGTTGTGGGCTGCTTTGCTCTCCTTTTTCCAATTCCCAGTTACCTACCTCATCCCTCACTAGTTATACAGCAGACTATCCATACCCAATCTGTCTGACTCAAACCCTCCAACTTTAAAACATAGATAATTTCCAGGTGATACTCCTAAAAAAATTGCACTTACTCAAATATTTTGACTACAGATGAAATATTCTTGTTTGATATAAAACCAATGCCATGCTTAGTTTATGTTAAAGATAACTTTAAAGCTATCATTATAATGCATGCCATCACACAGAATGTATATAAAATATTTTATAAGGATCAAAAGCCGGACATAGCATATGGAGTATACAGCTTTAAATATGCTAATGCATAGCTAAAAGAAGATGCATGTCACATGGTACAGTTTCTAGAAGCAGTAGTCTGAGTCAAGACCTCATAAGGCTATTAAACCATCTAAAGATTTTGTGTTTTTTATAGAGCATTCTGTTAAGCATTACAGATCCATTAGCATGCCTCTCAACTATTTTTAATTTTGCAGAATGTCCTCATTTTGTAAAATTTTTGACTTCCTGCTAAATCACTGAGGATTACAGTCAATAACAACATATGTTAGAGTTTTATACTTCTTATTGTTCCAAAAATGTATATCAATTAAAAATCTGTCGTATTAATGTTTTAAGTGAATCTGAGGAGTATTTAAAAATTGTGTGTGGTGTTGGACTTTTGCCCCACCATTACTTTGGATTTGTCCAGAATTCTTAAGCAAAGAAGTTGATGGGTATATGTCCACTAAGCTGGATCAAGCTTACAAGCACTATGAGGTGGATCAAAAAGCAGAAAGATGGACTAGCTACAGGCCTTGGAAGTGCTTGTGGTGTAAATGCAGTCACAAAACAAATGATCCAGCAGCTGGAAAGTTAGGGGTCAAGTAATTTCATTTCAACAGTAGGGAGGTCAACAAACAAATAAGTGTATGAATATTTGTTCAATATATACAAAAAAGAATGCAGGATAGCATTTATAAATGTCAGACGTTATGCTGAATCTTGAAGTTTATGATTCTAATATGTCCTGATCCTGTTTCCTATTTTGTAGTAAAAAGGAAAGTATACCTGTTCCCGGAAAAAAAAACAGTATTCCCTTGTGGTCATTTAATAACCACATTACAGTGATACACATATCCATCTTGGGGAAACTAACCAAGTTCTGGAGAAACACATGGCTACAACTCTGTAAAAGCAGTACATTTTATAAATGTGGCTGAGATCACCATAAGATCAGATACATTTTTGTTTGGTCTACCATTTAGTGATTTTATATAATCATATATTTTATATCTAAATTTAATTTCATGAAACCAAAGGTAAACAATGTTGACTTGCCACTATGCAAATTATGAAACGTGAAAAGCAACATTTTATAGGTTTGTTGAGGCAGCAGAGGGTTTAATATAGCGATTTTACTGCTGCCTGTTTGCCCACTTGTGGTAAAATAAAAAAAAAAAAACTTTTAAAACTCTGTTCTTAAATTAATTTTGCATTTATCAAATTAACATCAACCTGTCCATTTTAAAAAGGGAAGTAAAAGATCTAACAAGCTAAATGCACCTGTTATTCAAACATGGATATCACCTAATTTGTCTCCCTTCTTCGTTATTTAACAATTCTGCAATATACGGTCTCTTCTTCCTCCACGCACGCATTACCGTGTATGAACTTGCTCTAAAGTCACTGACTGATCTGATTTTTTTTAAATATTGTCACAAGCTGTTGCTGATTTTAACTTCATGCAACTCATACTATCTACATATAATTCATTTGTTAACATCTCTTATAATCTATATTCATTACTTTATAATTGTGATAACCATTCACCTGAGCTGAGCCTACCCTGGTAAATAGTTAATAAATAAATATCTCCACCTACCTCCACAGTTTTTAACTGATTTTCTTACTTATCAAGCCTGTATAGACTGTGTTTTGATATATACGGAGGTGCAGCGGTTAGCGTTGCCACCTCACAGCAAGAGGTTCTCCGGTTTGATTCTAGGCTGGGGTGCCTTCTGTGTGGAGTCTGCATGTCCTCCCTGTGGTCGTGTGGGTTTCCTCCCACATCCCAAAGACATGCTGTAGGTGGATTGGACACTCTAAATTGGCCCTAAGCATGAGTGTGTGTGCGTGTGCCTTCTGTGGAAGGTTGGGTGTCAGGCTGGCAACTTGACACCGAAGACTCCACTGCCAATCATGAGCGGACAGGTGATCTGCTGTGGAGACCCCTAAACAGGAAAAGCCAAAAGAAGAAGAAGATTTTATACATATATATATATATGTATATATATATATATATATATATATATATATATATATATATATATATATATATATATATATATATATATATATATATACACATATCTATATATATATATATATATATATATATATATATATACACACACACACATACATATTTGTATATTTACATGTGTGTGTGTGTGTGTGTCTGTGTGTGTCTGTGTGTGTGTGTGCATCCTTATTGCCAGTCACATTGCTACTCTGTATGACTCCTTGGCCAAATCCTGGAGCCTGCTGCTACTGAAACTGTGACCGTTGCTGCACCTGTTGTTACTTACTGCTGGTGTGTGTTTGTTTTTTAGGCCAAATCCCATGATGTCAGAGCTACTGAATCTGCCTTGCTGTGCTGATAAAACTGTTAGCTCCACATGAACAATCCTGGGAAATTACTTATAACACCATTTCAATTTCAGAAGGCACATATAGACACAACATGCAAGAAGTCTTGCTATCATATCCAAGATGTGGTTAAGGTTCATAGGTTTATAGGTAGAAACTTTGCTGAATACTACGAATTAGGCCTCCTATTTACTAATCAAGAAAAACTACACCAGCAATGTCATAGCACTTAATGCATGCTCCTTATGGTAAACATTTGGAAGCACAGTTCTGGATATTCTATATAAAGATTGAAGGCACAGACAGAACATTAACAACGCATGTGAATTAAGTCACTGCCAAACCTGGTTACATGGAGTTAAGTGAAAACTAACAACAGTGCAAAAGTCTTTAGAGATTCCAAGCAGTTTAATTTGAAGTCATACTTGGAGGGAGTGGAAAAAAAAGGAAAAAAAAAAACACTATGATGGCCAGCTCTGTTGACAAAGAAGGATGAAGATCTGACTTTCTGGGTTTGATAAGCAGTTATGGATAGTGGGAGGAACAAGCAGAGATGTGAGAAGAGTAAAATTGTTGTTCTGCCCACCTTTAAGGCAGGTGAGGTGAGAGAGGGAGTGTAGGTTGGTCCGTGAGTTAAGACCTGGACAATCATGCTTGTGGTAGCTGACCCACTGCACACTGAAGCATAAGGATGTATGGAAGTTTACTAGCACTTCCCATAGTAAATTACTGCAGACATCGGTCATGGGCTGAAAGAGGGGCTTAAGATATATATAATATAAAACCCCCACCCTTTGCTGCGGATGATAGCATTGCTCTTTGCTGTTGACTCGCTCCATTCAGGGAACAGATGGGCCAGTGGATCACTAGAGGGTGAGACTTGATATTGCTGCAGGGTTGGGGGAGGGGGGGGTGGAACAAAAGAATCTTTAATAAACATTTTGGAAAGCTGCTATAAATAAAAGCCTGGCTAGTAAGTGCAGAATTCTGCAGCTTCAAATTCAAAATATAAATGATTTGAACAAATTTCAGTAGGAATACATGGGATACTAACAATCTTTAGGGACTCATGGACCAACCTAGAGTCCCTCTGTCACCTCACCTGCCTGTAACGTGCATGGCTACACTGCAACATAACTCGTCACACTCTTTAAGCAGATATTTCCTGACAGCTTATTTATAACTGGTAGCTGATGAGGAAGTGAAAAAATAGCTCATCAGTGAGCACTTACAGGGATATATTATTATTCAGATAAAGTTTACCAAGTGGTTTTGTGCAGTTTACAGAACATTATTAATGCAATGAGTTGGCAATAAACTACATCCCACAGACCTAGGTTTTCATACTCTAAATTTTCATCTGGACACCGTGGGACACTGAGTAAGTCACCTAACCCGGCAGCACTCTGGATCACTTCCACCAAAGGACAACTGCGCCTAGTGAGTTCACTCAATTAACAGTACATAGCTTAAAGATACTCTCCATGTGATAAAATGATGACTGAAATCTGCAGTCACTGATGGAATTTTTAGACACTGTTGCAAAATCTCAGTGGTTCTGATGGTCAGTGGCTGCAGGCTCATGGATGCTGTGTCTGACTTTTAAGTAAAGGAAAGCAAGACAGGGCTATGAATTAAAGTACAAAATACAAAAGCCATAGCCACCAAGCCATGCCTTTTACAGGGTGCTAAATGCCATGCAACAATGTGTAATCTCATCTTCAGAGAAACGTAGTTCTACTTGGAAGGGATAGCTCTCTATATTATGTACTGATATAAATGTGAAAAACAAAAGGACATACTTCAAAATATTTTACACAAAATGTGGTGTATGGAAAGGGCTGCTTTCAGATACGCAAAGTCACATAAGCATGAGAAAGAACAGAGCTGGAATGGGGAGATAACCTGCACAGGTCCTACATTCTAGTAAATCAAGAGTAAAGCAATATAGATGCAGACAATTAGGTGTATAATGCATCTTAATGAAAAAGATAGAGTGAGGCATTTTAATGAATTCATTTACTTTGTTAATCGGGTAAGTGAACGGATCTTTTTAGATCCTTTTCGGCCATGACCTGGGCTGCAGGGCAAGGATATATGAAATTCTTAGCGACAGTTTGGAGTAGCCAATCAACAGTATGTTTTTTGGAGGAGAATGAAATACGGTAATTAAAGAAAATCCATAAAAGAACATAGACTGCAGGTCAGAACTGAATGCTGGATCCCTGATCCATACAAGGCTAGCCTTATGCATAGGCCAACTAAGTGGCTGCCTAGGGTGCCATGCTTGTTGGAGCACTCTTTCCACATTTATTTTTTTAAAGCAATGAAGTACATTTTTTCTTTTCTCTAAAAAAAAAAAAAAACAACATCCCACAGCATGTAGGGTACCCCAGGTGAGAGGTGGTCTCCCTGAGCTGACCATTCAAGTCACATCATGTTAGAGTTGACCATAGGCACAATGTCATAAGAAAGAGGGTTGCTCAATGTTAACAGTCACTATCTGACTTTGCAGGACTAGTGTACATTTGTGAGAGTAAGATTAACTATGGTAGGTATAATTGGTGGGGCTGTTTCTGGAGGAAAATGACAAGCTGTCTGCTGTTGTTTGCTTAGTATTCCACTTTGCAGGACCGACTTCTGTGACTTAAGTGAAGCAATGTGCAGTAAAGTATCACAACTGTTTGAACTAAGATGAAATACATTACGCAGTCTTCTTCTTATCACAATCACATGTCTGAATTGTACACAGAAGTTGCTATAACTGCTTGGTGGAGGTCGTCTGGATCAAAGTAACTGACCCTCTTGTCACTTGCTCAGTTTAACAGTCATATCTCAAAAAAGCATCACTGAATACTCAGAGCTTGATGAAGAAACCTTACTTAAGTTACTAACTATAGCTATGCACTTCTTTGAAAAACATAATGATGACTACACTATTGCAGGCTACTGTTTTAGAAAAAGTTTTTGTTAAAACTGGAGACGAAGGTCTGTTAAAAAAACATGCTGCTAACAAAAGAAGTAGTATACATTTTAAAGTATAACACTCTTTTTCCAGAAGGACTTAATTTAGAGTTGGACTGGAAGTGTCTAATTTGATTGTTTTATTAGACAACTGGATAATGAACTAATTGTGGGTTTGTATATAGGGAAGGTTTTTTTATGCATTGTGTATCACTTCTTGAAGGATGTTTGGCCAAGGTGCTAAAGTGCAATAAAGGAGTGGAGCGGAGCCTGGTGTTGTTTTTCTAGCTAATCCAAACCCCCAGCTAGATGTAGATGCACACTGGTTGGCAGGAAAGGTGGGTTTTCAGTTTGTATATAATGGAGTAAAGACTACATCAAGAGGAAAATATAGGAAGATCGGCATCTTTTACAGCCTAGATGGAAAACTGTGGAATATTAAAATAAAATCAACTTCAGTAAAGATCTTGGTGGAATGTTTAAACATATTATACAGATCAGGCGTAACAATGCCTTATGCTAAAAATACCAGACTCTCAAGCTGCTTCTAATACCGAAGAACACTCCTGGCAAACATCAAAGACTGAAACAATACCAATCTCATGAACTTAAATTATACCCTGACTTAGGAATGGGGTTCATTCGTGTCACAGTATTAGAAAACAAAATACTTAGAGAAATTAAAAAGGCAAAAACTTGCTCTTGACAGATTTTCAGAGATGTTCCTACTTATAATGACCTAAAAATGACCCAGAGAAGTACAAGTGTGTGCGATACAAACAGTGAGGCACAACTGTCTGACGCACACAGTGAAGCACACAACTGTATGAGGCACACACAGTGAAGGACACAACTATGTGAGGTACAAATACTGAAGCAGTGCTGTGTGAGGCATGTACAGTGAAGTTCTGCTGTGTGAGGTACACAAACTGAAGTACAACTGTATGAGCACCCTCAACATAACAATATATGCTCAACGGAAAGGACAATGAAGAAATACAGCATAGCATTCTGATTTATTTACCAGAAAAGTTGTGTTTTTCTTGGTTATGTATTGCATAGATGTATTGTCTCCCTGCATGAGTCAACAATGGCCTCTTGCAAATGTTGGCAATCATGTCTGGATGCAGCTGGTTGCTATACAAGCAGTACTGGTTTGCAATCGGTTAAGTTATTCTGAACAAGAAACCATTGTAGGGGAATGTGATTACTGTAGACCAACTATTATGCTAAAACATAAGAATAACTATATGAACTATGCACAGAACTAATACTAACTAGTTCTGGTGACCACCATACATGAAAGAAATCACTAATGTGATGGCAACTGATGGTTTTACTGCTACAGTGATGGTATCCTTAAAGATTTGTTATACTGTGCCCACTCGCACAACTGTACTGAAGTGCTTCAGGGTAGCAACACTGTACCAGTAAATCATAATATTTAGGTAGAAGCCTAAGCATTAAAATCTAGGAGGTGAACAGTTACACAGTCCAAGCTCTATTGCACTTTTAGACTGGGCTTCATACTTATGTGGGAACAGCAGGACTACCATTTTGACAGAATTTGTTAGTTAACTGGCCTTTTTTCTACAGGTAAAGCAACAAATCTAGATGATATAGCTCAAATTTTTGTTAAATTCAAGGTTTGCAAAAGACATTATCCTGGTAGTTTCCCACCTCTAACAAGCCAAGGAGGGATTAGTTTGCGCATTGGTCCATGTAGGAATGACAGCAAAATGAGTGTATTCTGGAGGTCAGACAATAAGTTCCTGGTGTTTGAGACAACACCTGCTAATAGCTGCATGGAAACATGAGAGGCCTGCTTGGGCCAAGTTTTGTCATCAGGCCTTGCTCCCTAAGGGTAATTTTCTACACTCAGTTTTCCAGGTTCTAACACATTTCAAACATGTTTATGAAGTCTAGGTCCAATACTAAAAGCCCTGACATGGGAAAAAAACAACTGATTCCCCTGAAACTGGGGATAAGACTTTGCTGGGCCTGGTATGAGACTCTGGGAAGGGAGTATCTGGCCTGTAGTACCTCCAACTTGTAGCCATGTGACTAGAGATTGATCTATGGGCTCAATCTGGTCATTAGCATACAATTACTGTACAATGGCTGATCAAGTTAGAGAAGGCTACCACTTACATTCTGGGACATACATCCCCAAGGCAAGATTTGCAGCTGCTCCTCACTGTAACTTTACCCATCTGAGGATAAGTTCAACACATGCAAAGGCAAAACAGGCATTTCACCAACAGATTTATGTCTGGCAAGACTTCACAGAAGCCTGAATTCCAATTCTTAGGCCTTCTGATAGTGCTTTGGTAGAGATTTTGGTCTACTCATGGGACTTTTTTGCCAATCCTTTTGCAAGAGAATCATCCACCTATCTCCATCCTCATCTTTGTAGGGGTGGTCAGGAATCTCTCTGTATAATGTGTGCAGGTAATGGTATAATCTAAACCATGATGAACATGTTGAATTGCTGCTGAAGTCATTTTCTATCCCATCAGTACCAACCTGCATGTCAGACAAGAAAATGCATATATTACAGGTAAAGCATTTGCCATGTATGTATAACCGCATCTGAAAATACTAGGATAAGGTACGTTGTGGGGTTCTGCTACCGAAGTGAGGCATGAATTCCTTCCTAAAAGCTTAAAGTGTCCCCTGGTGTCTAGAGGTGACTGACTACAGAGAATAACAAATAAGCATGTGTGTGGTCCAAAAGCTCTCAGCCTTAAGTACAGCTTCACCTGTATGCCAACACTGGTCTAGCATGCTACAGCCCTCTCCGCTATATAATGCCTGCAGGACCAACACATGCATACAGGTGCAGTACCATTTACACCAGTAATGCTGTTGCTTATATATCTGGCAGATCTAACACAGGCTTTCAACAGTAATGCAAACTTTCTTAGACCTACAGCTAAGTGGCTTTAATTCATGTCTTGGAAACGGATGTAGTGCTCCATGATTCCTCATTAGACTATGTGGGCTTGAGGAATCCTGGAGCTCTTTTCTTTGGAATCCAGTATTGGGTAAATGCAGAGAGTAGCACGTTACCTCAAGCATACACTGTTTTAGGATCCATCCCATTGTTCTGTACTATGTCTTCATATAGAGTTTTTCTCACTAGGACTCCACTGAAAATTGGCAATGCCTAGTTAAACATATCCTGATAAACAAAAATAATAAAAAAAAAGCTGGTAAAAAGCACCATGCTTCCTCATCTCTGAACAGGTTTTGTGGTTTTTAAATGGAGAAAAATACAAACTACAGCTACTAGTTTGTTTATCATCTACTGCCGAATTTAGTTATAGATTTGGCAGTCATTACAGCCATGTGGGAACATGCTCTCTCACAGAAATAATACACCACCAAGTGATCCTATTCTTTGTGTCTGTCTCAGAAAAACTAGAAACTAGGCAAGTTCACCTGAGTTATGTTACAGTAAGCAAAAGTATGCATTTTTTTCTTTAAAAATAATTTCGATATTTTTACAAAATTATGTTGTCTCCCTACCTTCGATTAACTGTTAAATGGACAGCGTTTCAGTTTACTGTGTATACTTCCCCCAGCTGCAACTAACTGCTCATAGTCTCCCAATGAGAATCAACATCAGTGCAGTGGCAGCAATTGAAAGATATGGGGCTTTTCATCTTTTTGTGTGTGGGGTGCATTTTTCCACCTGAAGCATCAACCAGTTTAGCTCATCTGGTTCCAGATGTAGTTGAACCAAATTCTGTTACTATTTTGTAGAAACAGTAATGCGAATCTGTACTTCCTCACCTCTAACCATTACATTCCTAGCATAAAACAACCTCTGCATGGCCACATACAAAATTGCTGTGACTCCAGAGAAGCTATGACTGGATTACTTTAAATGAAACTTCTATCTTATTACATATTAATATATGGTCAGATGAACCATTGCAACAGCCTTTTTACAGAATGTTGCAATTTCATTAGGACTAACAGTTTGGGTGGTTAGTCTTGCTTTGTTAATCCAATTATCAGAAGTAATTTTCTGGAAGTGTAACACATTACCTTAAGGGGAAACAAATGTTCCGACTTATCATTGTCTTTCTTTGTGCGTCAGTCGCTGCCATTAATAGTTTGCTGCATTTGCCATTCAAATAAACGAAAAGGAAGAGGAGAGCCTACTCTCTGTGGATATCACGACGACTTTACGATATTTAACGATCAGGTTCTGGGTGGATGACAGCTGAAAGGGAGGCAACTCAATACTGTAGATGCTAGCACATGAAGATAAGCTGCAAAAACATCCTTGGTTTATGAAGGTTGTAGACACATTCAGGCTTGCCTATCAATCAAACTCTGCAATCCTGAGGAAACAGTGAATAAAAGTTTAACAGTTTAAAGCTTTTTCATCTTACACCTGACATATTCTGTATCTCAAATGATGGCTCTCATATTTAGGGAAGGTCTGAACAATGTGCAGTGTTTATGGGACAAGAAAAGATACAAGAGCTTTACTCTTTTCTTGTTTCTTGTATAGTCACCCATTCAATAGTTGTATATTGGTCCTGCAGCACAGACTGAATCTGAAATTCTGCCGATAAACCTCTCTCTCTCTCTCACTCAAACAGAAGTACTTTGGAGGGGATCCAACTTCATAGTGTCTAAACCTTAAGTTATCCAATACTGAATATTCAAAGCCAAAGTTGTCTGCTTGAGTAACTTGTCAGCAGGATCTGTGGTGGAAAGGAACACTGAACTGTGATGCTTTAACTCTGTGATACTATTATTTTTGCAAAAGACCTGTGACAGCTTCAGGGCTAAAACAAAAGGGAATTGGTCTTCCATGATGGAAATGGTGTCAACATGCTAGTAAATGTCCTCTTTCAGTATGTGCTGTGTATTAAGTAACAAAAAACCTCATCCTGAAAGGAATGCAAAGGGTCCTTTGCCTTAATTCCTCCTGGAGCCTATCCTGTACATGAATGAATGTAGTTATAGCTCCTGTCAGTTGCAAGTTTGCTAGATTATAGTAAAGTGTAGAATCTACTTGAAGGAACTATTCAATGACTCTTCTATCAGTGATTAGGAACACTGTATCCAGTGGCTAATATACTTGTAAAGTTTGGAAATGAGTCATATAAACCGAGCAGTTTTAGTATTCCTGCAAAACACATCTACAGATTCTTTAATTGGGGAGTGGTGGAAAGGAAATTAAAATGCTGAGGACTCATAGATTTATGTTGTGCAGTCGGAACAAAAATACTCTGCCTTAGTATTTCTATATAAATGTGTTTGTAGGTCACGGTTCTCCCTGAACAGATGATTTCTTCTAAGTAGTAGGATAAGTGGAATATAGCTTACACACAATATAAATTGCATCCTTGTGGACTTGATTATAAGAGGAGTGAGCAAAGACTGTTTTCTTTTTTTTTTCTTTCTTTCTTTTTTTTTTTTTATAAGAAACATCTTTAGTAAATTATCGTTTGTGACAAAGACAATCTTACATTTATATAAATGAAACTAAATCATAGTGGCACAATCTCAGTTGCAAACATTTGTTGTGTCTTTCGGCTTTTCCTGGTTAGGGGTCGCCACAGCGGAACTCCGGTCCGCTAATGATTGGTAGTTGATTTTTACATGCTGAGTTACCAGCCCTGACGCACAACCTTCAACGAAGGTACGCCCATTCACGCATGTCTCCACGCAGAAAACGCTCTAGCTGAGAATCGAACCAGACAGCGTCTTTCTGTGAGGTGACAATGCTACCGCAGCACCACCACCGCGGGTATATACTTTACAAACCATGCCAACACAACTGTAGCTGCAAACAGTACACATCACTTTTAATATATCCAAGCATTGTCAGTCAGCCATTACATAGCTCATTCAGATCCTGCCTTCTTTTAAACCTTGTTCCTCCTCTGCATGTAGTGGTTCCACATTTCCCATTTTTCCTGTGTAATTTGCTCCTACCCTTTCCTAAAGATCCCAGTTCCAGTTGTTTTGTCTCCGTTACTGTCTTTGTTACTTCTAGTAAAGTTGGTTTACACCTTCATTTCCATTTTCTAGTTATTGCTTTTTTGGCAGCCATCATAATTAGACTCAGCAAGGCCTTCTAGGCAATTCCAACTCTGTATCATAGCTCAAAAAAATCATTTCTCTAGTCACTCCATTTTGCTCACTCAACATCTCCCACACAGCAGTCTACATGGAATCTTTAAAGTCAGCCAACTCATAACACTGCCAGAAAATATGTACCCAGGACTGTTTTCCTACACAAAAAGGGATATTTGATCACTTCTGAGGGGAATGGCACTGGTATTATTGTCAGGTTAAAGTACCCATCATCCTGAGGGCTTCTAACAAGGAAACGCTCATAAAAGAGAATTTGCCAAACAAGAGGATTAATTTTCCCTGTTAGTTACTAATGTAAGAATCTCTTACTGTATCAGAACATATGAATAACTCAGGAAAGTAGGGGGAAAAACTCCCACAAAGGTCTGGTATGAGGAAGACAATCTCCACCAAGGTGTACCACAAGAGAGGAACTGAGGGACACATTTTAAGAGAAGGGCTGGGGTTGCAGTGTTGCTCGCAGCTGCAGCTTACATCAGTGGCCAGTCTTTGCAAGAGCCCTGCAGATATCAAATATCAAAGCTAAAACCAGAGGATGTGAATAACATTCTCTTTGCTCATCTTCTGTAGCATGCTGACAAACCCTCACTCAAGTTCTGTTGAAAATGTAGATGGCCATGATGAGTCCCATTGGAAATGTCATGTGTGTGGAATACTGCACTCTGAATGGCAAGCAAAGATCCATCACTCTGGGGAAGACTAGGAGGTGGCTCAAGCAGAAATTCCATAGAAATCAGAGTCAAATCCCTGCCCTTACTGGAGGAATGGTTTAAAAAGCCCTAAGACAACACCAATGACATACCATCGACAAAATGCAAAAGATAATGTCGGGTGGAGGGTGCCACTAGAAAGAAGTCTCTTTCACCTATTAAAAAGGAGGAAACTGAGAGGACGTGAATGGTTGGCTTCATGAAGGAACAGGAAGCAGACAATGAAGGGACAGAATCTGTCAAGGGACTACTGCACCTCAAAGAGTAAGTAGGCATGGGAGTCCACAGCACTGGATGCCTGCTTCTCTATCTTACACCTGTCTGTCTTATGGAGTGTCAAAAAAGTGCTGATGTTCTAATTATACACTGAATAATGCTCTTTCTACCACCACATTCTGAGTTTCAGCTCTGCAGATCAGCTGATGATAAATAAGGCAAAAAAACTCTGACAAACCCCAGCCTGTTGTGGCAGAATGTGCTGCTGTTAGTTCATAGTCACCCATGGCATTTAAGAGCATTATGTGGACTTCCAAAGCAAACTTGTCAAAACCTGTGATGATTTCACTTTGGTATATGATGCCACATAGGTATTAAGAAGCTATGGATGGCTGGGGTATAGACTTGTATTTCACCTTTGAAAATAAGCACCCTGATTTGAAGATGTTAAGCAAGGGGTTCAGACAATGCAAGTGGTAGTGAGGAAATCGTGCATGTGGTTATGACCCCATCCATCAAAGGAAGGGTGTTCCTACATGGATGCGGTTCCAGGAGCTGTAGGTAATGACAGCAGTACACCACAGAAAGCACAGGATGAGGATTCATCCATTGGCTGAGCACACTCCAGGCTTTCTGTCACAGTTACTCAATCTCATCTTCCCAGCATTTGGTTTAAACAGCTCAGTGAGCAACAGAGGTCAGCCAGATAAAGGAAATGCAAAAGGAAAATGATTTGGAGCAGATCAAGGAGTTTGTGGAAACTGCCATAGATGAAACAGTTTAAGTAATTTAATAGCAAAAATAATCTATTAAATTCTGCAACTTGGGTATGATGAAGACAAGTACAATGAAAATATACTCTTATGGATAATCCAAAATACATGTATGAAATGTACGTTCTAGAGTTAGGTTTTAGCACAGCCATCAGACGGAAGATGCTGTGGGAACAGAATGGATATCAAAACTAAGAAGCAAGTCCTACCATGTTAAGAAATGAAAAAAGAAATGTGATATTCTCAAAAAGTCATATATTTATGCACTTGCAAATCAGGTATTTGCTTTCTATGATAAGAATTAAATGGCTTCCTGAACTAGTCCAAAATGAAAGTGTATGGGTTTAAGCTTGATATCTATTCACAAACTTTGAACTGCCTAATCCATTTTTACATAGGAAATCACTACTAACGTGGGTTCTGCTTGTGTACCATTAGGGATGTCAAGTGTTTAGGCTCTTCTTTTTCTCTGCAGTTATAGGACTGTCAACTTAGTGTGTATAAATGAAGAGAGTGCAACCCCCTCAACATGGGGATGCAGGAGTTCTTTCCCACCCTGCAAAAAAATAAATGTTTTGCTTTATTGATCTGAAACTTCAACCAGTCTGTTTTGACAAGTTGAAACTTGATGAAATGTAAGGGAATACTTCTGTACAGACCAACAAAGCTCCATTCAAGGATTCTAAGTGAGATAGAAGAATGAAGCTCTGTGAGACTGCCACCAGCTGAAAGCACAGTGTTTTCCTGGGATGGGGCTTAATCAAATATCAAAACTAAGGAATAAAGAAAAGAAAGCTGACAGGTTCAGGTTCAGGTTCATGGGTCTGAAAATTAATACAATTAAATCATACTGAAGGATGAGTTTTGAACAGAACCCAGCATACCAACATAAACAATGCGGCATATGCAACCAAATGGGTAGAAGAACAATGCAGGATGTGTTGGGTATATTGTGGAGCGGCTCAATACATTTTGACCAAATATGATGACTTCTGCACAGCGACCCAAGCATGACAGAAATAACCGATAAGCAAGTGCATATGATACCAGCTAATGTTCAAGAAGGCCCTCTAAAGTGGATATTCAAATGGGAGCATCTTCCCCTGTGAACTCTTTTATATCAGATTCCTCTTTGATTTTGAAAATCTGATGGCCCACAATACCATGTCTTTTCAGCACCACATCTGCAGGAAAGGTAAGAAAATAAACACAATTTTAAGTCTGGAATACTCACAGAAGAAAATTCATCTCAAGTAGCTTGAGATAACATGAAATGCAAGACGAATATTGGAAAGGGTAATGCGTTATCAGGAGTATAAACATTTCTGATTTTTTGTTACTGAGGATCGCTTGCCTGATATGGTGCTTGTTGCTTTGGAACACTACCTGGTTTCATGATTTTTGGAAATTATTATGACTAAACTCATCAACAAAGTTTTAAGACCACTAGTTTCTCTGTTTTTATGCAGAGTATAAATCCATCTTGAAGATGAAGTGATAAGCTGAGCTCTTACATATCTGTGTTATGTCAAACTTTTAGAACCCTAGATAAAGGGGAAACAACAACCAGACAATATGCATGGTAAAATTAAAGGGTTCAGAAAACAAATTCCTATAGCAAAAATGTGTCAAAGAAAGATTTAGACATGGAGTGAAGAGTCAAGCTACAGTGTTTAGTGAAGTTATCGAGGGACCAGGTGGCGAGCGGCTATAGCACACATATCTGCAAAGGGCATTTTCTTAAAACAGCCACTTGAAGCAGCTACACCCCAGAAGAATCACCCTTGATGCCACTGACTAGAGACTAACTAGACAGACAACAGCAAAGGGAAACACAGCTGGAAATCCACTTGTGGAGAAATTATTTTACAGCTGCTGAGCTGGACTGCAGACAGACAGTTCTTTGCTTACCTTGCCCTGATCCTTTTGAATCAGCTACATTCATTGACACCTCCTTTAGGAGATCTCTTTAACTAATGCAAAGGAGAACATCAGCTGGTCCACCTTCCCGAAACAAATCTGGAGGGCTTTTTATCATATCCCTTGGACTCTAGGAGATAAGATGAGACCAAAGGTCATAGTCAATCCCAGACCTCTTTGATCTTTCAGCTGCTTTTAAAGCCATAGCATACAGAGTACTTGAGAATGTATTGTGTTTTTTCTTGAACCATTCTCAGTTGGTTTTCCTTTTAAATTCTGGGATACTCACTAGGTAATTTTTAAGGTTTAATTCCTCTGACAGTTACCTTATGAAGTGCATGGTGCCATACTGCTCAATCTTACACCTTTGTTGTTCACCGTATATAGGTTTCCACAAAGCAGTCAAGTATGAAAACATATTAGACTCAACGCCAATGATATATAGCTTAAACATGCCTTTACTCAAGAATCTAATCCAGACCTTGCGAGGGTGCTTGGAGTCTATCGTTCAACAGATATCCGATAGTTGGATTAAGCTTAATCTGGTAAGGACCGACACATTCCATCCATCACATTTCTTTTCCTCATTATTATTTACAGGGGAACAGACTGGAATTGTATTACAGGTTTGCAACTTGGATGTGATTACTGACGGCAGACATACACTGTAGAACCAAATAATCGAATCTTAAGAATACTGCCCAGATATGAAACCATTCCAATATCAGACCTTGGTATGGTGATTCAAAACGTGGTATACTCTCACCTTGACTAGTGCAAGATTCTTCAACACAGATTCTTTAATAGGGACTCAGCATGACTACATCACATGCAAAATTCCATGGGATAAGTCCCAGCAATGCTACATACCACTGCTGTGAGATTTGCATTGACAGTCTGTCATTGTCTGATCAGAGTTTAAGGCTAGTGTTCTCTCTTTCTGGATGCTTTGCAACCTGGATTATGCTTATATGTAAAGGGTTGCTGCTGCTTTATAACCCAGCTAGGTCACTGCTTGTTCCAAAGACTCATTTAGAAACTGCAGACAGACAGTTCTTTGCTTACCTTGCCCTGATCCTTTTGAATCAGCTACATTCATTGACACCTCCTTTAGGAGATCTCTTAAATAGCATCTATTTAGGAGAATATATCTTAATCCAACTTGAGGTGCTTTCTTATTATACATACTTTAATATCTATTTACATTTTTACTTTATTCTTTTTAGATTTGCTTTTAATTACATTGTCAGTCCTTTGTTAAATGTTGTTTAATGACTATGTTTAAGAATTTTAAATGAGGGTGTAAACAGACTGGCTGGTGTATGGCTTCAAAACAACCTCCAAAAGAAGCCAAGGGTTAGTCTCAAGATGCAATCAAGTCCTTACAGGAAATTTAGACAAACTCTCCAAATGAAAATCTGGAACTCCAAATATGCCTACAGGATGTGACAGCAAACAAGAAAAGATTTTGTTAAGAGATGACAAAGTAAAGATCAGCAAAAATCCCTGCCTAACCTAAAATAAAAATCTAAAAGAAGAGAAAGATCCTTCAATAAGAGAGAAGATGGAACAGCTGCTGCAGGAACTGCTTAACCAACTTCTCCAGAGGGAGACCCATCAGTGTTTTATGAGTTGATGGTGTAAAGAGATATCTGAAACATGGACCGAGACCATGGAGTGATTAATGCCTACTAAAACAGGTACTTACGGTAGGTCAAACTGACTTTTTTGCAAGACTGTAAAAAAATAAAATAAAAAACAAAAGTTATACTGTAATTAGTAAAATAGTTTATATACATAGCCTCTGCAGTTTTGAAACATCATGTTCATCTCCCTCGCACTGCGATTTTCAATATCTAGTAATTATCTTTTCTATGTAAGAAAAGGAATTGAGCTATAACTGTCATCATTTGTGAAGAGGAAATGAGTGGGTAGTTTTCCTTTTACAGCTAAGCCAAAATTACAACCTGGTATTTTGTTCATAAAAAAATGTCCTTTATGCCATTCACTTGATTTGAATTGACTGTAAATATCCAGTGCAGACTCATCGTGTAGGTAAGCCAAACAAACCTACAAATTCACTTACTGCAAGGAAAGATGATACTTTTCTAGACAAATGCCCACTTGGTTGCTTATATTTGTCTAGCAAGTTTCCTGGTGGCCTCTAGAACTTCTCAGGCAACAGAATCAATGGGATAAATAGAGGTTGGGGAGGATTTAAAACTGGAGACAATGAAAGTCTGAAGAGGATATCCACAACCTGACCATAACCGTCATTAGAGAAGCCAAAATGTGAAATGACAGAGCAACCTCAGTGTCCAATGCCAAGAAAGCCTTCTGAACAAACAGCTGTTAAAAAGATCAATTTCAGGAGAGGATGTGAAGTGTGATTTAACAGGGCTGTGATGAAATCTGTCTTCCTACATCACCTCCAGGAGGGAGTGGGATAGAAGCATGAACCTCTACCCTTATTTGTTCAGACTGTTAAATGATGTCCAACCTGACCAGCAAGAGTTCCAACTTCAAAATTTTTCAGGATCACTAAGACAAGGACAGCTGCACTTTAATCCATACTTTTTTTTTTGTTAACCAGGTAATAACACTACACCTACATTCCTTCTTTTAGGGATATTCTAAGATTAATGTATAGCTCAGAGATTCGGGGTGCATGGCTAGGCTTAAAAAGGCCCTTGTGGTCATTAGTCTAGTAAACACCTATGAACTTGCTCCAACTTACTTGGTAGGCTACTGAAGACCGAAGAATTTGAACACAGCAATATGAAGTGAAGCTTCTTAGTAATACATATCCTTAATTCTCTGACCAGATACAAGTTAGCCAACCACAGGAAAGATACCTAACCACAGCAAGGAAATTATCCATTATAAAAATATGTAACAGATCTGGATGAGTAAAGAGGAACCCCTCATCTTGAAAGATTGCGCTAACTGTTCCAATAAGTAGAGGTAAGGAAACTCAAGAGAAGTAGTAAACCTAAGAAAAAAATTACAACTTTGCAGCCACTGCAATGTTCCACTCATGGAGGTGCCCCATATAGAGGCATGCCAACTAGACAGTGACTGTAGCTGTTGTGATACCCAGCAGGTAAAGAAGAATGCACAAATCACTCATTTATGCAGTCTTACCCATGAGGCTACAGCTCTGATCTAAGCCTTCTCCTGGGGAAAACAGTCTAGCTCAAATGGAGTCCAGTTTCCATCCTAGGAAAATAAATAATCTGCATTGGGAGTGAAATTAATTTGCTACGGATGACAGTTATCATACTGTAACATAACCATGGCATAGCCTAGTTCAAGGCCACCAAAAAACGTTCCTGACAGGGACAGACAGAGAGGGAGATGCGCCATCATCATGTTGCTGAGGTGAGAGAGTATTACAAAGCCTTTATGTGATAAATTCTGGGAATGTAACCATCACCTTAATAATGACTCTGTGCCAGAGGACAGTACAAATGGCAGCACCTTGTACTAGAGATTTAGAGGAACATAGTGCAAAAGCACTCCTGTGACTCAATCCCATGCTAACATGCCAACAGATGTCATTTATATCCAGCAAAAGCAACAAAAAAATTGGAAAAAAACGTCATCAAGAACCAGACAGACACTATCAAAAAATGACATACAAGATGTGCTTGTTGAGTTTCGTGATGTGATGACCCCCTTCCAAACCTCTCTGCAACCAACATACATAAGTAAAACTTATTTTCTTGCTTCAAGACTGGCAAAAGCTGTGTGCACTCTGAGGTAAAAAGACTAGTAAACAATGCATAGGAAGTTTCTCTGAGACTAAATACTCTGTCACAGAGTACCCTTGAGTGGGACTGGTCAAGTAGTTCTTTGTGTGAATGACCTTTTCTGATCATGTTGAAGACCAAGTTGTCCTACATGACAGTTCTCCAGCCTGTGGCAAACACACAGAAATGGCCTCCAAAGGAAAGTCATGTCTGGCAGTCAGGCCTGCGTAAAGCTATCTATGAAATCTGCCTTTTAGGTGATTTCACAGATCGTGCCACAGGAGAAAAAGCGGACAGGTAGCTGGGTTCCATTACCTATAAAGGCTCTCTTAATCTTAAGCTACTGAACATTCCAGCAGATTCTAACAGAGAATGGTAGGTTGGGGAGAGAACAGATACCCCTTTCAATAAGAGACAGCTACTTTAGTTGCTCTGAAGCTTTTCAAATAATCTTGTGCTAGGGTTCCACAAAAATGTCTTCTTCAAAAAGTCATATCATAGACAGACTAGTGTAGGTATCCATGAAAAAGGAAACGCATTAACTACCCCATGCTGCTGTCAGCCTAGCTACTGCATTAGAACAGTCACATGTACAGTAGCCTACATGGAACTCAGCCTATGGCAGATTAACAGCCTTTACTGTGAACTCAATTACACAGAATCAGTGTGTTTGTAAAGCATAGCAGAAGCCTGATATACAATGAATACTGGAGCTGTGAGGAAAGAGACAGATATTAGAGAACTCTAATGCACAAACTAGCACAAGCAAAAACACTGTACAGCACTTCATGAGACATATGGAAAGTATATTTGTGTGAATACAACTCACCAAAACCTGTTTTCTCATTTTTTTGCCTTTTATTATTATTATATTATTATAGGTTAGTACTAGGCTAACTGCCCTTGCAAGCTGTTGTAAGCCTAGCCAATTATCCCTTGTGAGACTCAAACCCTGCACCTTGTGTTTGTAAGGCAAATACCCTAATCATTAGGCCACCAATAACCTACAAAGAAAGAGAACAGGATAAAGTAGATCCTATGTCCAGGCCTGTACATTATCATCCATCCTTGGTATTCTGATACACAATATCTTCAGTTGGTAACTCTCCCATGATGCAGATGGATCTATAGCTGGGATGCGCCATCCCTGCAGCTGACTTTGAAAAACCTGCCCATTTAATATTTATCTGTGACGCTTGGAGGATTTGCGTGTCTGTCAGTGAGTTTAGGTCTTATGAGATGTATGCAGCCAGAAGATGATGGTTTTGTTGGGAATCCAAGTTCAAGGGGAGTGCTACTAAGGGAGGAGAGGGTTGGCTCAACCTGACCCAACATCTGAGGCTTGTGTGGAGATCTAGGATCATACTGTGGCTGGGCAGTGTGCCTTACACCTCTTGCCTTCTTGTAGTAGCCTTGCCAGTTCCGTGACTGCTGCCTTTGAGAAGTACATGTTCATATCAACATATGTGCAACCTTCAGACTAACAGGCTCAACTGTTTATGCAGCATGGAGCTGGCCAGGCGTGTATATTACTTATTACACCAAGCCTAGTTTGTCTGTCTTTCTCTCTCTCTCTCCTCCACAGGATGGGAGAGCCAACACTGGCCAATCACTCCTATTCTCTCCCTGTGGTCGCTCTTGCACCGATGGTGGTAACTGAGCACTGGTCTTCTTGGGTTCAGTAAAAGCTTTATCTCTCTGTGCCTCTGGACCACTCCCCTCATTATTTCTGGATCTGTCAAGAATTCTTCAGCAGACAAGCTTAGAGGTATGCCCCAGACTATAAGGCTCAGACTACCTGACTTCTGGTTGTCCAACGTCCTCATAAAGAAAATGACCAAAATTATGGAAAAGGCCAGAGCTACAGTAACATACTGAAGCCTTTGGCTTTCTCTTGACCATCCTTTGGATGATTTGTTAAACCATGGTCCCATCTACGTGAGTTGGTGGTAGCTCAGGTGGATGTAAAAGATCTCATGGCACTTATTGAAAAGAGCGGGGGAAGTTCCCTCATGCCCTGGCCAAATGCCCCCAGTCTAATGCATCTAAAACACTCAATAAAAGGATAAATAAAAAATAAAAATAAATAAGCATGCGTTTAGAAAAGGACAGAGCAATGTTCTTCTTTACTACAAATGAAAGGAACCTCACTGGGATTGTATTCATTATACCTTCCCTGGCATAAGACAGTAAGTAAGCACCATTCCATGTTAACTTCTATGGCATAAGGCAGCACGCACCATTCCATATTACCTTCTATGGCATAAGACAGCATGCACCATTTCATGTTACCTTCTATAGCATAAGACAGCATGCACTATTTCATGTTACCTTCTATGTCATAAGACAGCATGCACCATTTCATGTTACCTTCTATGTCATAAGACAGCATGCACCATTTCATGTTACCTTCTATGTCATAAGACAGCATGCACCATTTCATGTTGCCTTCCATGGCACATGACAGCATGTACCATTTCATATTACCTTCTACAGCATAAGACAGCATGCACTATTTCATGTTACCTTCTATGGCATATAAGACAGCATGCATCATTCCACGTTAACTTCTATGTCATAAGACAGCATTCATCATTTTATGTTACCTTCTATGCCATAAGACTGCACCATTTCATGTTGCCTTCCATGGCACATGACAGCATGTACCATTTCATATTACCTTCTACAGCATAAGACAGCATGCACTATTTCATGTTACCTTCTATGGCATAAGACAGCATGCACCATTCCATACTGGTACAATACCACTTCCAACTACAATATGAAGCATAGGCTTTTTAAAGTAACTTATGACTACAGACAATCATCACTTTTGCCAATACTGATTGGGTTCTGTACGGCTCCAACTGGGGCACTATTATTCACATCATGCATCAATGTTCTGATTATATTCCTGAGAAAAGAAACATGCTCATTTATGTGGATGACATGGTCAAAAGAGTCAGCACATTCCATACCTGCATTTGTTAAGACACTAAGCTACACCTCAGCTCAGCTCTGTCTGACTCTAACGTACATTGTACGTAAAAGTTAATCCTGGTAAGACAAAAGCACCCCCCTAAAACTAAACTCCATTGTACCAATCACTGCTTCTATATATAGGTCCCAAACTATGGGAAAGTATTCCCCCACAAATAAAAGTCACCTCATCTAACCCAAATGTAGGATACAGCTAAGGGCTCACCTTCCCTCATCAGCATGTGTCACTGGATGTCATACAACCATATCACCTAACATGAGCCACATCACTTTATCTTTCAGCTACCAGAAACACTCTTAGTGCCCCCCATGTGTTACATTCTGTAGCACCAATCTATACTTCTCACTCACAAAAGCTTTTGCTTAATATAACTTTTCCTTCCAGCTAATCACAAACTCCAACTTCCTTCAACCCACTCAACTATTGATCATTCTCACTTAGACAATACACACCTAAAATTATTACACTGACACAACTTTCTAAATGAGATATGTCTTGATTTTTTCTAAATAATATATATTACAACTGCATATAGTGTTTCATTTTTATTACCTAATAATGGTATTTCACAGACATGTATTTTCATTCTACTCTTATTCTCTCAAACTAAACTTATTCTAACTTTCTAAAGCTCTGATGTCAGTCCTTGTGTTGCTTGGACTGGAGGCTCTTCAAAGCAGTCAAACATTATCCTGAAGTGGGACACAAACTGGAATCTCTGGACCTTTTAAATGTAGAATGTTATTTTAGCTTTTTGGGAGAACTACTCTCAGTGAGTAGCTATGATTTGTGCAACAGGGAGGCAGCATCTAGTCTGGATGTCTCAACAACATCTAAAGATGCCTTACTGGAAGGGAGGGAGACAATCCCACTGTCTGCATCCAGATAGGCTATAAGATGTAGGGATGAGGTCATAGAAGACCAAACGACTAGTGGCAGACATGGCAGCATCTCGGTTGGACTCGACAGGATTGTTAAGGGTGCTAAGGGCTCTCACTCACTGCCCAATTCTTTAAGCCAACATGTTTTTTTCATTTTTTCCATTTTTTCTGTCTCCTTTATCGGTGTTTTCTTATGTTTTTTGGGCTGCTCACGGGTGGTAATCCTGCTAATTGATGTCCTTTGCACCAAGAGATTCTTAACTGCAAGAAAGATCTGGAGATTGTAGACTGGATGAAGAAGAAACTTTCTGTTAAGATTTCACACTGCTCACAAGAGGAGACTTGGTAGTGTGTGTATACATGCACACACACACACACACACACACACACACACACACACACACACACACACACACACATATATATATATATATATATATATATATATATATATATATATATATATTGCTTTTATGCAGTCATGCTGGACCTCTGAAATATTACAGCCATTCCAATGCAGCAGTAAAAAAGCGAAATACATTATGGAAAAAAAAGAGCTGCTAAACTGTGTTCTTATGTTCTTATATTTCTCCAGCTGTTATCTAGAAAGGACAGACACATAATGAAGACTGCTCTGAGATGTAATATAAACATGCATATGGTATACTGTCTTGACACTTTCTGATTATCTACACTCTTGGCATACCACCAGAAGATCATCTATACCCTTGGTGCATTATCAAATGTTTATTATACAATAAAGACATTTAATTTTCGAAAATAAGCACAATGATTGGATAGCCCAACCAGCATGCCTACTGAAAATCAAGGATATACCAACTGAAAAAGTCTGGCCATTGAAGCGCCATTAAGCAGCCTGGCTTTCTATTGGCATATGCTGAGGGACAGAATAAATTATCAGAAAAATTTGGTACATTCCTGCAAAACTGAAGAAAAAACATACCTGATTTCCCTGTATTTCTGAGCTCTCCCTCATAAAATTTCTCATTTTTTTAACAGTTAAAAAAAAAAAAAAACACAATGGAGATTCTGTACTCTATGTTTCTTCTCCTGCACTGCACTGATGCATTCTTCAAGTATGGAAACGTACATTCCATACTCATGCGCAGTACCATTATACGAAGATGTTATTTAAGAAAGGTAGGCAATTTCTTTCTTACATAATGTCATTGTATAATAGCAATAATCCATTTCTGTGTGTGAGTATATCAGGATTTACCCACAGCTGCCTTTGTTTAATCACTCAGGCTTTGCCCTTGTGATCCAACCACACCAGCCATGGGTAAATCATGTTATACTCGCATACAGTCATGGATTCCTGCTAATTATACCATGAACCCCCCAAAACGTGCACGCTGATTGGCCAGCGTGCCCGTTGTAAATCGAGTTATACTAATGGAAAAAGGTCCGGTCGCCCAGACTTTTTTCCATTAGTATAACACGTTTTTTTAAAACACTGTCTCGCTATGTTAAATGGGTTTAACATAGCGAGACAGCTTTAAAATAAGCAACGGAGATCTCTGTTGCTTATTTTAAAACTGTCTCGCTATGTTAAACTCATTTAACATAGCGAAACACTAAAAAAAAAAGCAACGGAGACCTTGCTTTCTCCGTTGCTTTTGCCAGCTCTGATGTACTGCGCAGGCGCCAGTACAACAGAACTGCCGCGGATGCCAGACATCTGCGGAAGGGCAGTAAACAGGCATTATACTATGCCATTATTTAAGAAAAGTAATAGTTTCTTTTCTTAAATAATGTCATATAATAGCAATAACCACTTCTGGGTGTGGGTAATGGTAAATTTACCCATGGTTGGCTTTGTTTGGTCCCTCCGGCTTCCCCCTCGGGACCAAACCACGCCAACCGTGGGTAAATTTAGCATTACCCACACCCAGGCGTGGGTTATTGCTATAATAATATCCTTGGAATTTTATCAAGGCAACTAAAATTCTCCTAAACTTTTTATACTTACACTACTGACTTAAAACCTAAAGAAAAGTTCAAGCACTACACACACAAAACATACACACAGTACTTAAAACAACTTAGCCTCTCTACAATAACACCCCAACAACTTAGCCTCTCTACAATAACACCCCAACCATAAATCTATACTTATGTTAAAACAGAAGGGAGAACAGAGAAATAAAGTATTTTCTCAGTCACTTCTATGTGAAAAAGTAAATTAACACACTGTACACACACAATGTACAAGCATAACCCTACCTAAATAAATCAACCCCTACAGAAGAAATACATTTGTATTTAAATGGAAATTGTTAAAGTAAAAGAAAACAAATAAACAAAAACACGGACTTCAGCTAGCCAGTCATGAAATGGTTTTACTGGCAAAATTAACCAGATTCTAGGCATCTAAAATAATAACAACAATAATAAGAAGAAAAATATAAGTTATAAGACAGAATCCTAGACTGCTAAAATGAATCAAAAAAGTGAATTGACACTGCAATACATAATAAATAATCAAAGAAATAAAAAAAAACCTCCTAACTTAACTACAAATCCCCCACAAGGCAGTCTATTCATGAAAGCCTACAAAAGCTACCTAAAGCCCTATTCAGTAGAAACATTGCACTTTTAAGTCAATGGAAAACATGACTTTAGCAATGAATGAAAGAAATACACGGGGTTATGGTCTGTATGATGCATACATAATAAACCTTGTTCTGTAAGACTTTAGGGACTAGGTTTGCCACTCGTGATGAAGATTGATTTGCATACAGTTGAAAAATATTTTCTGTTACAGGACTGCTGTACTGTTGATGGACTCTTGTCTTTTAGTCTTTTAGCTTCTGGTATGCATTTTGTAACTTGCAGCATTAAATACAGAGTCCTGGACATGGACTGTGATATTTTGGAGTTGTTTTTTTTCCATCTTGCTTTTACAGTGGTTTTGTAGGGCCAGTTTGATGCTGATATCTTGTGTTAATTATTTTAGTATGTGTTGCATACATTCAGATATTCTGAATATATGACTGCATGCTTGCATATATTAATTCTCTATTTTTAGTAAGCAGTTAGCACTGGATAAGTATACATACTTGTTATAAGTTTTTTACTTATCATTTAATTATCTATACATTGTTCAAAATTCATTGTAAAGTGCTAAAAACCTCAGTAAAAGCTAAATGTCTTGTTTTGGTAAGGCAAAGCATGCCTCTTCCATTATATGCATAAACAGTTCTTCAACTTTATATTCGCTAGCAATATGAATATCAGAAGTCTGAGCAGCTTCCACTTTCTCACTGAAATCAGAGAAGTAGAAATTATTTTGAGGTACATTACATTTGAAATAATCATAAAGAGATCAGCTAAGATTCATGAGTAAAAATGCTGACAAACAACCTAATGTTACGGGTATTCAAGACTAGTGAAAACAACAACTTTGCACAAAGCTAGAGTTGTACAGTGACAAGAATGCATCATTGCAGGCCTTCTTGAGAAGAAGTGCTGCATCCAGGTAAACGCATTAAGCTGCTTTGACCTCTTTAGAAACATTTTAGAAGCCTTACGACTCTGGTTGCTTTCTTTTGGCACACACTGCTGCTTCAGTTGTATAAACATTTGATTCAGACTTATACCATGTTCAGATGCATGTTACAGCAATCATACACAGAAGCTAGGTGGTCTAATCATATACGCAGATGTCAGCCAGACACTCTGAGATTACTGCTCAGGTTGTTTACCTCTGGGCTCGATATCTTTAAGATTCCTGATCTTCTTATTAAAAGCATAGTACATCGTCCAACTCTCTGAATATAGAATTTGTTTAATACAAAACTCTGCAACCGTTGTATACAAAAGTTTACTTGAAATATTTTAATTCATCAGCAATCATCCACAAGCTTATTTAACTTATAAAATTTATTTCCAAGAAATGGGGCATGAAAATATGACATCGTAACAGTTATTTATTCAAGACTACCATAAAAGTGCTCCATTTTCTTTCTCAATGAAATAGTAACACTACTTTGAGTGTGCTAAAATAAAACCATGATTCATCTTCTATACAGGGGAACAGCACAGTTCCTGCCACTTTCTCTACTAGGAAATACGTTTTCCAGATTCTCATCCAAAGACCATAACTACTGCAACAACTGACATTTTACAGCTTCCATCATAAGGATAAACTTACACAAATGAAAACGAATTTTCCCCGGAATAGCTCTTCAAAAAAGATAAATGTAATCCTCTTATTTATCACATTCAGCAGAATGCAAATCCATACAGAACCCCCATTAAATGATATAACATGGTTAACTGTGCTTTTTCGCTTTAGGATATCTTTCAAAATGGTAAATGAAATCAGTTCCATTTATATGAAAATACATTTACATGTAATCTTGTGGTAAAAGTAGCTCATCTCTGCAGTCATAATTCAAAACCATCATTTCCTTCCTCCATCTCCTAAAGGCTGCTGTTTACCTGTTAAACACAGCACTGAACATTTTATATAAAAGAAAGACACAAAAAGAAACTCCACATTTTGCAGTACTGGCTTTATCCGATTCAGTATTTGTGGGGATCAGCAGTCTGTCTTTGCAAGCAGTAGATATAAAAGTAGTGAGCTGATCCTGCAAGGGATGCCAGTCTATCACAATAATCTCACACACAGAGGCAATAATGGAAAACATCAGTTCGCCTGCTGACACATCTCTGGGATGTGAGAAAGAAACTGGAAACCACACAGAAAAACTATCAGATATAAGGAGGACACAGAGACTCCATGCAGAAGGCACTCAAACAAAGCACTGCAGGGCAACAAGGCTAACTCCACTGTACCAGCAGAGTTATACTTTTATTTTATATCTGGAACAAATCACTATGTGTAAAGCCCTGACCAAAGCAAGGGGAGGGTGATGGCAACAATCGGGATTAACAGCCGATATACCAACACAAAGTGTTTTGCTCTACACCACAGCAGAGCACCTTCCAGACCATAAAACTGAGACAGAGTGAATACTGATGTATGTGTGAGTGCAATTGTATTACCCAGCCACAGACATGACTGAAAGATGCCAGAAACAATGAGTAAACTGTATAATGGTATAATAGTAGTTACTTAAACACACACACACACACACACACACACATATATATATATATATATATATATATATATATACATACACATATACACACATAGATTTACACACATAGTGGTTCCAAAAGATTGTATTCTAAATACTGATCCAACTCAGTTACACAGCAGGAATGGAAGAACTGTAAGGTGCAAGAAAAGACAGCAGGCTGTAAAATAACTGCATACGTGGATATTCTGAATAAATGTTAAGGAAGTTGATGTTAAGGCTACAGACAGGTCAAGGAGATCAAGAAAGAGAAGGAGTCTACTGCTCAGGGAGATTGCAGATTTATTTATTTAGTTACTTTACCAGGGTAGTACACTGACTACAATCAACCATTTGCAGGTACAGCCCTGGGCATAACCAGATATGGTGTGGGAATTGTAGTGAGAGAGACAGAAAGAGTGTCTTTTATAGACAGTAAAGGATTTAAACAGAATCAGTGATAGTGACAGACTCATGGTAATCAGACTCCAGTGTAAAGATACAGCAGTCTTCATGATCTCAGCCTCTACTCTACAACAGGGCTGTGATGCAAAGAAAAGAGAACATTCAGGCAACAGTTCCATGGCCTCCTCAATAAAGTGGGAGCAAAGTAATTTGTTTTTATAATGATGAAACTGAATGCTCATATCGGGACAAGCAGAACAGGATATGAGCTTTGCTTGTGTCTACATGGTTGGAGTAACAATGATAATGAAGGAGAGACCATCCTAGACTTCTGTCACACAAACGGTTTAATGGTGTCCAACATGTGGTTCACCAAGACAGTCATAAAATCAAATACAAGAGTGGTCAACAAGCAGCTCAGGTAGACGTCCACCTAGTAAAGAAAGGGCATTGGGGTCAAATCAGAGACTGCAAAGGCATGCCTAGTAAACAGTCATCCCCCCAGTATAACCCACCAGTGGACACAATCAGCAGTAGTCAGTAAAGGCTCAAGGTCAACAGAGACTGTGCGGAAGATTTGGAATTTGAGTGGAGCAAAAGAACAGGAGTTCCAAGAAATAGTCTTGACTCTAACACATAATGTAGAACAGGAAGGATATGGAGCTGAGGAAGGATGACAGCATCTCAAAACAGCAAATGTGAAGATGATAAAAAGAGATAAGAAATGTATGAGAAATGCTGGCAGTGGAATGCAGAAGTCCAGGAAGTTATCAAAAGAAAGAAAGGAGTGCAGAAGAAGTGGGAGATAGAAAATATGACCAGACTAAGAAGGAATACTGATTGACGAATTAGGGGACTAATACTGCAATCACAATGGTAAAGCACAAGGAGTAAGCAAAAGTCTACCAGCTACTGGAAAGAGACTCAGCTGATTGCACAATGAAGGTTGCAAGGCAATGAAAGAAAGATAAAGAAGATAATCAGCAGATGCCATTCCTAAGAGATGCCAGCAACTATCTGCTCACCAGTCCTGAGAACATCAAGTGTCAATGGGAGGACTACTTCAAGAAGATTCTGAAAGAAGAAAATCCCAAATAATTTTACTGCTGCATGCATGACTTACAATGAAAGAAGAAAGAGAAACCACCCTAGAACAAGTGCAAACTTTACTAAGGAAAATTAAGTAAGAGACGGTGGTCAGCTCTGATGAAGAAGTGGCAGGTATGATAAAGATGTTGGTTGTAATAATGGAGAAATTGCTCCTGAGGATATTTATCATGGTATGAAGGGAGGTGTACTACAGCAAATGGGTTTTCACAACTGCTGGCAGTATAGTACGACAAACTTCCGATTATTTTGCAAGAAATTGCTGGAGAGGATGACTAATAAATGAATACACAGAATAGTAGAAAGTAAATCAGGAGCTGAGGAGTTCAGATTTAGATCAGGATAAAGACTAACTCCCCCAATATCTGCAATAAGATAGACAGTGAAGAAGCTTGACATGAGGAAGCAGCAGGCCCAGCGCAACAATTAAGGTGAATTAGGCATTTGCCTAGGGTGCAGATCATGAGGGGGCACAGCCGGGCGGCTCGTAATACTGCTCTAATTTAGTTAAATGTAGTGAGTATTTGTGGAACTCGGAGGAGTGTGCATGCATGCTCGAGTTCCACTTTAACAAAAAAAAAATAAAAAATACAGACTGCAGGGATCCGAGTCCGACTGGACTGTTTAGTCAGCAGCCATGTATGTGACGTGGCTGCTAATTAGTCCTATTGCTCAAACGCTCCCTTCCTGCACTTTGCATTCGGTAAAGCAAAAAGCAAGAGTGAGAGAGCAGCAGTGGAGTCTTCTTTTGAGGTGTGAATTTTATTACTGCTAATTGAAAACTAATCCACAGTGACAGCAGATAGTTTCTTTTCAGTAAGTGTGAAAGAAAATAATAGGTTCTTCTGACTTTATTATTTTTTTTTCAGCAGGGCCAACCAGATATACATATTGCATTTTTTTTCCTGACAGGGCCACCCAGATATACATATTACAATTTTTTTCCTGGCAGAGTCAACCAGATAATTTATGTATTTAATTATTTATTATTTTTGGCAGGATCAACCAGATACTGTTTAAAATGAAAAGATGGACTGGTTATATATTTGCTCTTTGTTTCTAACATCTTGGGCCTGGATTTTGGCATGGCCAACCAGATTAAAGTAGAAGATGAAATCTGCAGTGGGCTGGCTGTTTTGGGGACAGTTTGTGATTTTCTAACACTCCTAACATGGTCAACCAGATACCAGTAGTAGGTAAGGTTAGGTAATGCGTGTGTTTTGGGGGCTGTTGCTGACTTTCTTTTTTTTTAATAAACTATCTCGGCAGGGATGACCAGATACTAGAGATGCAATGTGTTTTGGGGACTGTTGATTTTTTTTTTTTTTTGGTAACACACTGGCATGGTCAACAAGATACTAGTGGTCTGTGTGTTTTGGGGGCTGTTGCTGACTTTCTTTTTTTATATTATGATACTGGTGATCCAGTTTTTTTGGGGACTGTTTTTTTTTTTGTTTTTTTTAATACTGTAATACAGTGTCTGGCATGGTCAACCAGATGCAAATGGTCGGTGTGTTTTGGGGGTTGTTGATGACTTTCTTTACTATTATTATTATTATATATTTTTAATTTAATATCCTGGCAGTTGTCAAAGAGATAAAAGGTCTGAAGTGTGGTCCAGGGAGCCGTTTAAGGATGATATGCTTTTCCAACCTAATATCATTTTGTAGGGGTAGTCAAGATAAATAAGACTGTTTGTCAATGTTTTGTTATTGAAACAAACTGTACTCTTGAATGAGTACAGTGTGCATGGTTGAACTGAAGTAAGATCACGTGTAAGTTTTTGGCTATGTGATATGAAAGAAATACAATAATGTAACTGTGGCCTTTTATTTTCATTAATTTAAACATGGTAGGCTCAAAGCATATTCTCTGGGTAGGCAGTTGGAATGGGGGCAATGCCTATGTGCAAATAGAATGACTGCAGTTCTGTTTTGCTTTGCAAGAATAATGCGATTTTAGTTAAGTAAGATCAACCACAAGCTCTAAACTCTTAAGTATTGTTTATGTGAAAAAAGTATACTTAATTAATGACAGTGATATCTTTTTTTGTTGCTGTTTTTGTTTTTAACCTCGCAAGATCGAGTTATATACTGTGGTTGGGGTTGTGAGTGGAGATTGGGGCTGTGTAAATGGAACAAATGGCCCGGCTGCTTACTGTTAAGAGTTCTGCAAAGCTAGAATTACAATACTTTTCTGTTTGTACTTTATGATAAATGTTCATGTATATACTGAATGTTTGTTTAAAAATGTTTCTAATATAATGGAGCTTTTCTCCCACACATATGTCAATGACTTTTTTTAAGCTAAAGCTATATGCAGAAACCCAGGTAAACAAGATTAAAATAAATAAAATGAAATGTGTACTTGGCTGGCACACACAAGCTGTGACTAATGTTTCTGTCAGCAAAATGAAAGCAATGCAATATGCAACACAACTGTTACTATTATTTATACCGTAATCCTGACAGGTAAAAAACAGCTACTTTAGTTAAGTAATGGGGGATGTTTGTGAATTAAATGAGTTGACTGGCCTTGAAGTTAGTATATATAGTTATATAATATAATTAGAGTTTACATAGCTTCAGAGATAACATAATAAACATTACATTTTACCACCTTATTTAGAAAGTTATTTCTTTTCTAGCATAGTTATCTATGACCAATACAAAATGACCATCTGGAGCTCAGAACCAAAAAAGAAAAGCTGAGAAGCCAAGGAACTAGCAAAGCAAGGGGGTTCTTTCTTGAAATATATTTGCACACGAAAAATAATTGAAGAACAAGAATGTGACCACTCTGTCAGTGAAACATCGAATGCTGAATGTTTTACTTCTGTTACGAATTATGTTGATACAAAAACAGATGTTTCTCAAATTAGAGAAAAAGAAAATATCGGAAAAAGTGAAAAAGAAGATGCTACTGCACCTAATATAGATTACAGTGACCCAGCAAACTGGCCTTCTCATTGCAATGATAATTTTCAACAGATTTTCATACAAAATGGACCACAGCAGATTATTTTGTATGACTTTCCCAAAGACGCACAAAAAAGAAGATTTTCTCTGACACACTATCAAAAATTACTGCCTAACAGTGAAAAAGTACACCATCAGTGGTTAATATATTTGATTTCAATAGATGCAGTTTTTTGTTTTTGCTGCAAGTTATTCAATACAAAAGGTATGTCAGCCCTACAAGAATCGGGTTCAAAAGATTGGAAAAACATTGGAGCAATTCTGTCTTTACATGAGAGGAATACTTTTCATTTAGATAACTATCAGACCTGGAAGGAACTTGATTTGCATTTATCAAAAGAAAAAACAGTCGATAGTGTTAACCAGCAAAAAATCAAAGAAGAATAATAATATTGGCAAAAAATTTTGGAACGTTTCATTGCTTTGGTTAGAGTACTTGGCACTCACAACCTGGCATTTTGTGGTACTAATGAAAAGTTGTACAATGCCAGTAATGGTAATTTTTTAAAGTCTGTTGAATATCTAACCCTTTTTGACCCTGTAATGAACGAACATTTATGCAAAGTCAAAAATCAAGAAATAATGGTCCATTACTTGGGGAAGGATATTCAAAATTAACTTACAAATATCCTAGCAGGCACTATAAAAAAGAAGATCTTGCCACTCGGGAAATTGGCAAAATACTACTCAATTATCTTGGATTGCACACCAGACGTTAGCCATACCGAACATGAGCAGATGACAATGATTGTACATTTTGCTTGATGTTATCAAACCAACAGATAGTGAGATGTTCGAGCCTGAGGTAATAATAAGGGAACATTTCTTAGGATTTGTTCCACTAGAGGAAACTGCAGGTTCCTTCATGACAAAAATTTTGATTGAACAGTTTAAACAAATGGAATTACCAATTGAGAATCTACGTGGTCAAGGATATGATAACGGAAGTAATATGAAAGGCAAAAAAATGGTGTACAAAAGAGAATTCCAGAAATAAATCCATGAGCCTTTTTTGTTCTCTGCAATGCACTCTTTAAACTTAGTGGTTATTGATTCATCAAAGTGTTGCTTAGATGTGTCTAGTTTCTTCACTTTAGTCCAACAGATTTATAAGTATTTCTCTGCATCAGCTCATTGTTAGCAAGTTTTATGTAGCCATTTCTTGGACTTAACTGTTAAACCATTAAGTGAAACAAGATGGGAGAGTCGGATCGATGCTTTGAAGCCACTAAGGCATCATCTTTGTAATATATATGATGCATTAATGCAAATCTTTGATGACCCAAGATTAAAAGGTTCATCAGCTGGAAATAATTCCCGCAGCAAAGCAAAGGCCCTAACTGACGAAATTTGCAAGTTCCAGTTCATGGTATCTCTTGTTGCATGGTATAGCATTCTTTGTGAAGTAAATATTACTAGCAAAGCATTGCAAACAAAGGAAGATGATTTAAATTCAGCAACAAAACAACTTCAAATAACCAAGAAATATCTTTTAACTTGCAGAAGTGATAAGGGTTTCGAACAGGTTTTGGTTAATGCTGCTGAGATTGCCAAGGAACTAGAAACACAACCAAACTTTGATACAGAACAAGTTACAAGGAGGAGACAAAAACAGCAGTTTGAATATGAAGCTCAAGACGAGACACCACAAGATCCTAAGCACAAATTTAAAGTAGGCTTTTACTATTCTGTCTTAGACGTGGCTATCCAATCTACTGAAAAGAGGTTCCAACAATTAGAACAGCATAACATTCGATTTGGCTTCCTGTTCGATATATACAATATCAGCAAAACGGCACCTGCAGATACACTGACTGCAAAAAATTCGAAAATGCTTTGATGCATAATTCTAACAAAGATATTGATGCTACGGATCTCTGCTGTGAACTTCAAGCAGTAGTTCAAACACTTCCAAAGTCTATGCCACCACAAGAAGTACTTCTCTTCATAGTACAACAAAAATTAAGTGAATCAAATGGTTGAAGGGGTTGAAAAAGCTCTACTATGCACCTCACAGTTTAGTTTAGGCCAGTTAGGGTATGTAAAGAATAGAGAAAAAAGTTGAAGAATAAAGCAAAGTGTGATAAAATAAAGTTGGTAATCTGTAATAAGCAGTGGCTAAGATGGCTGGCTGTGTGGGATGGAGGGGGACATTAGCAATGTTAGCAAAGTAACAGCAGGACAGACAATCCATTTAAAATTTTGAAAAACCTTCCCTGCAGTTCTAATATATGCTGCAGTTGAATCTAAAGTGTGATGTGAAAAGCTGCTATTATCCTACATTCCTAAATAACTGTCCTTTTTAGAGTCACCATACTAAGTATCATGTTTCTGTGAAATGACAATGAAGAATTGGTAATAAACAGCTGCTAAGCAGTGTGAAAAAGTGCATCCATGGAAATGGGCTTATACCACTATAAATTACCCGGAAGATATAAACCTGTACTGAACTTTAACTTCAAGCATCCTACAGATCCATGACTAATGCAATCCAACATTATATATTCTTTTTTTTTTTTTTTTTTGAAGAAATGCATAAACTACACAGATTTACAACTCAGACCAGTTATGACAATCGTTTTCACATTCAAGAGTAGTAATGTAATAATGTAAGTATTTTGCAAGCAGATCAGCTTCTGCAGTCACTGTTATTTAACTAGGAACTGGCTCACTGCATAATTAAACATGGCTAACATAGTTGCAGCAGCACATTTTTATGTTTTAAAAATGGAATATTTCATATTCAATCTATAACTCTCTGTAGATCATCATGCATAAACAAAGCGTTGCTAATATCTAATGTGAAACCATCCTGTCAAAAAGCAAGTCATCGGTGAAAAAGCTATGATACAAGTAAAATTACTTTGCTTGATTTTTGTCTGTTCAGCTGACAAGCTTTTCTGAGATGGGATTCTATCTCTTAATAACAAACCACTTCTGTCACACAGTGCTCGCATCCTATCACTAACAAATCAATGGTGTCAAAAATACGTTAATGTTAATGCAGAGAAGGAAGTAAAAGGGGAATGACTGATCAGTACTGGTAATAAAATGTCTTATTTCTGGACAAGGAAATTAATAAGAATCAAATGCCTTCCTGATCTGAACTGTACAAAATGATATATTTATTATATTCACTAAGCAAGATAAACAAGTTCCCCCTTCCTCTTGGGAACTAGTATCCACACATTGCTATAAAAAGCATTACTTCTTTATAATCAGATGCAGTTTTAATGTTGATAACTACATATAATTTAATTACAGAACTCTGGTATCCACTCTGGGCTGATAGGACTGCAATAGTGGTGTATAAAAGAGATGCCCCATGCTTCTACCTAGCGTTACAAACTATCACTCTTGTTTGCTGTATTCATAGATGGGGTACAAACAAAGAATGCTCATAGTTTGTGGAAGATGAACAGTTAGGAATTATCACACGCAAGGCATTCAAGACAGCTCCATGTGGCAGTCCTCACTAAGAACTGCATAGCCTTTCAAATTCTTCTGCACAAAAATGCACACAGCACTGTAGGGAATAATAAGTGGATCTGGGACATGAGCAGCATGTTGTGGTATCCTGTCAACATAATTTAGCAAGGAATGTCAATATCAGGTGAAGAAAGATTCAGAATGCCAAGCTATCTTGTAACTAAGAATTTATATGTGATATGTGAACTGTCCATGCACTTGTGTGTGCATGATGGCGTGCACTTTTTTTTTTATTATTTAAAAAGCTATTTGGCTTTATCAATCCATCCATTCATCCAATTATTTATTTATTTTTGTTTTTTCCTTTGTTGACTAGGTAAGCAAACTAGTCCATGTGCCCTTTTTGGCCATAAACCATGCGCAACTGCACAGTTTGTTTCATAAATAAAAATTAAAAGTCCATTACTACTTACTATCCTAGCCAAACTCAGCCTAAACAACTCTTCCTTGCTCTGGTTTAAAGACTATCTATCCAACTGCCAACAAACGGTTAAGTGTCATAACCCCCCTCTCCCTTCTCCCAGTAACAGTAGGTGCACCACAGGGATCCATTCTGGGACCCCTGCTATTTAACATCTTTACAAACACCCTCCACACTACCACCCAGCAAGCTACAATAGTCCAACATGCAGATTACAGGACACTGATCTGCTGAGCCCCCACACTCCAAGCTAAAACCCAAGAGACCTAATGGACTGTCTCTAATGGGCACACACAATCTGTAAATGGTTCATCTCCCAGGCCCTTACTTGTAAATGTTTCATCTCCCAAGCCCCTGTTTATACTTATCAAGGATACCAGAACCTGTCAAAGATTTGGAATGCATGGCTAGGCTTAAAAAGGTCCTTGTGGTCGTTAGCCTAGTAAACACCTATGGACCTATGTTTAAACAAAGGCCATTCTTCTGCTTTACAGGACAGAGTTGAGTTATCAACTGTAGTGATGTACATATAGGGAGCATATCTGCCATAGGCTACCCTAATACAGCAGGCATTTCAAAGATGACTGAAGTACACATGCACCTGTTCTCACTGTCTGCAAATCACCAAGATAAACTTCCAACATGGGCTCATCCAGTGACAGCCTCCTTGTAAAACATACTGTTGCACAGCTGAATAAATCTCATTATTTACCTCTGCAGAAGCTGCATCGCCCACATTCCATCTACTGCCGGTGTGTACAGATCAAAATTCCAAGTCACATCCTCAAGTTTTGTTTTTTTTCTTCCAGCGGAGCCAGGAGACCTTACTAAAAGGAAACAGCATTCTTGAAATGTTTTGAAGGCATAACACTTCTTGCTAAAACTGCTGTATGTCCATATAAGTTTAAATTCCCATGAGTGTAGTAGCACTTGAAGGGTAACTAAGGAGTATAAAACAAACCAGCTTTTGGAAGCCATCCAAAGATTTTGGCAATGCATTCTGCACGAGAATCAGTACAATTTTATTTAAATTGTACTTCAGTACTTCAGAAGTGCATCCTAACAGAAGGGAAGACTAACAATCATTTCCAATAACATGCAGAGCAGAACGTAAACAAGTAGGTAAATAAAAGCATTCATGGCAGAAGGCTCTACCAAAGGAACTCTGCTCCTGGAGTTCAAATGCAAGCTACAGTGTTTTACAAAGGCTTCAGCAATGACCAGTGATCTGTGACAAATGTATCTCCAGCTTGGATTCATTAAACACCATCAGTATTCTATCACAGGATTCACTACCAAAGTTCCCTTAGCGTTCCCTGGAATGGAATGGAATGGAATGATAATCTCCTTTAAGTTAAAGGATATTATTTTTCTTTCATGCTCAGCAGGTGCATTTTTTCATGAGCATTTCCCTTTATCTGATCAGGCAACATGTTTATTTATGTTTGTAGAGAACCCTAATGCACACATATGCAACCATTAGCCATATCGAGCATATCCAGCTAGGTTGGAACAGCAAAAGGAGAGTATGAAAGCTAAGCATTCTAAAATTGGCATATCTGAGAAGAAGTATGATGGCAGCGAGATCTAGAATTTTGTCCTCTGGAAGCCTGTCTCTGAAAACTTAATTTAGGACAAAGACATCAACTCCCACCAAAAGTGAAGAGGGAGGCCAACCTAATCTGTAAATATTACTGACTTCTCAGGTGAAATGGGATTACAACAGGCATGTATCAGCCTCATCAGCCCCTCCAGTTGACCTTTGCCCAATGATGGGGAATAAATGAACCAATTGGCCTGAAAAGAGATGATTACTAGCAGGCAGCAAGAGGCAAAATAGTCAAATATAAAAGGAAAAACAGGACCCAGAGTAATATCTAAACCCTTTCTGACTTGGAGAAACCTCTTGAATGACTCTTTTGTTTAACAGGCTTAGGTAGGTGTTGCTTTCTTTTGACATCATGAGATGCCATATAGGGCATTATTATGATATCTGCTCAAAATGGCAATATGCTTCATGTAACTAATCCCTTTAAATTCAAAGATTGATTCTTTCCTTGTGGCAGCCTTCTATTTTGGGCAAACTTTCACAGCAAATTCTTTGAGCATCTGCATTTCTGTATTTTTTTATGAATCCTATTCTAAAACTATTGAAACTTTCTCTCTCTCTCTCTCTCTCACACACACACACACACACACACACACACACACACACACACACACACACACACACACACATCTGCTATAACAAAGCTGAGCTTCAGTTAATCTCCAAGAATATCTTACATCTGTTTTTATTAGTAAGAATAACATTACATCTGCTATATGCATCTGATTTATTGCCTTATAATGTAATCCCTTCACACTTTAAATGCAATGACATTCCCTGCTACTTTTGTGCTTGAACAACGATACATTCAATATACCCTGTAAGGGTTTATGCTACCTCTTTATCAGTAATACTTCTTTTAAAATAAATAAATAAACTGAAACCACTCTCAATCCCACATAATTGCAGTTTATTCTTTTTTGATCTTAACATAGCACTTCTGAGAGTAACTTATATGGAACCACATGCAACAAGTTTATTTTTTTGTAGATTCAGTGCACCATTTACATTTTTATTTGCAGTATCTTGTAATGGTGTATAGCTTTCTCACAACAACATTCTTAAGTGTGGATATACTGGCAACTAAATGAACAATTCATCTCTCTTCTTGCTCTTCACTTGAATACAACTCCACATCCTTAATGGTGTACTTGTATCATACATATTCTGAACAAACCATCAAATATATTGTAAATTTCCTAGAAATCCTTTAACTGCTTATCTCTTGGTGGAGATTGTGAATCATAGGTCTTCCTTCTTATCATCTGGTTTCTTGCCTTTTAAAACATGTCCCATATACCTCACCTCTACCTCTGATTATACACTTGCTTTTGCTAAACGTGTGGTTATACTACCTTAAACAAATCAGTATTCAAATCAGTCTTTTGCCACACTGTTGTCTAATCAGAATCCAAACCAGTATATAATGAATTATGCCAATACCTTCCACCTCTCTAATGAGTGCAACAGCTCTCTGAAACACTTCAGGAGCTGACAAAGTACAAAGCAGAAATCTGAGAAATTAGTATCTTCACATGAACATGAAAGGAAAATACTGAATCAGTATCTTCATACAGATATATTAAGCATTCACAACTTGGAACTTCCTGATCATGCTTAATTTGCCAAAATTCCTGAGAGGTACAAGAAGCATTACATACAGAGAATATTCTGTGTTTGGCACAGTAGTAGCCACTTCTTCTACATTGCAGCATAGATAAAATTCCCCTTTTATAGCTTTAGTCAATTCTTGAAGATCCATGTACCTGAAAATGTCAGATTCCACCACAGTAACAATACTATTTACCAACTCAGTAGGCTCAATTTGCCGCTTAGTCACATCCATCCTCTCTGTCTCCAGTTCTTCTACAGTACACCATTGATAATAATTTCTTTTTATAGCTGTACTCAGTTCTCAGAGATTTATACATATGCAAATTGTGACATACGTCAAAGTAAATACTATTTACATAGGCTCAGCATGTTTCTTAGTTAACCATGCTCTTCATTCTGTGCATTTCCCTTTTTATTCTACCTTGGAGACGTACTGACTTTTCTTGGAGAGGAAATGACTTAATGACTAGAAAAAAGGCAGGGTTCGTATGAATATGATGAAGCCATTGCAAATGATCTACATCATACAATAACTCATTACAAAGCATATCATCACTCTTTACATGCATATCTTAATTTCCTTTCACCCTACAAAATTTCATTCAAGGCAAATTAATCAATATAGATAGTGTTTCTGTGCCAACTATCTGGAACCAAATCTTGTATTTTTTTATATTCACAACTAAGCAATTTCAGAGCCAATAGTAAAACAGGATGACTTGAGTAAGTAAGTAACTTTAAAAAAGTAAATTTTGATTTACGTTTAGACTCAGCAC
The DNA here is from genome assembly GCF_019279795.1 of Protopterus annectens. Lineage (NCBI taxonomy): Eukaryota > Metazoa > Chordata > Ceratodontiformes > Protopteridae > Protopterus > Protopterus annectens. Next base: position 339,879,506 of record NC_056732.1, read on the forward strand.
TTCATAAATATGTTTAAAAACGAAATTACATTATGTCCCAGTACCTATTTTAAATATTACACATAATTTAGGTTGAGCTTCCATGCCTAGATTTAGATTTTTGACTTGACTTATTTTGAGCTTCTCAACATAGATTTCTGAGTGATAATGTTCTTTCATATTCTTTTTGACAGATTATCCCATATTATGTTTTAAAAACTTACTAAGCACCCCCCACACACTATTTTTATACACCTATTCCACCACATAAATTATTTTCATTTGCAAACTCATTTCTTCTATTTTACATACTTCAACAGGATTATTCCGACAACTGCCAAATAACTAGCCCAGGGTGGGAATGTTCTGTTACCATGCCTATAACCCTAATTCTTGCAAAACTTATCAAGAATATGCGTTTCATGGCTCTCATGACTTTCACGAGTCAGTTTCACTCTTCCCCATTTCCTTATTTTTGCCGTTGAACATACATTTACATACTCCCAATGTTTTAGTTACCACTTTCAAGTAACACAAAATAATTTTACTCACTTTACAAATAGCTATTGCTTTATATAAATTAATTTGTTTCGTACAGCAATCTGCCTCTGCCTAATCATTTTTAATTCCACATGATTCTACCTTTTACTAATGAATCATATAGCTCACCAAACACAGTTTCTGGCACCATTCTTTAACTCATCAATATAAGTATCAAAACATTTATAGTGTGACCTTCTGCTCTCATGAAGAACAACTGATGGATGTATAGCAGATTTCTGTTTCTGTTCAAGGTAAAGCGGAAACTGCTGTCACTTGACTGTAATATTCTCTCTCTATCAACACTCAAATGCGTGTGTGTGTGTGTGTGTGCGCGTGCATAATCAATGTAAATATCCATTCCACCAAAAAGTCTTCAAAGGCGGGGGTGGAAGGAAGGAAGTCAAGGATAAATGACAATGGACAACACAGATGGAACGTTATGGTAAGTGCATAACTTCTTTTCATTTTATCCTTAACGAGTGGGACAAAGTCCACAGGTACCTTAGTCCTTGAGAAGCCTAACAGAAGGATATTCTTGAGCACCACTGAACCAAAGGATGCTCTACCCCTTTGTAACAAATCCAATTTGTAATGAGTACTAAAGATATGCGGCGAAACCAAGTTGCTGCTGCACAAATATCAGCCATTGAAGCTCTTAATTGAAAAACTGTGTAAGTGGCTACAGATCTTGTAGTTTGTGTCTTAATCAGCCTAGTTAAATCAAGTTTGTTCTTACTGTAGATAAAGGGGATGCAATCCTTGAGCCATCTGGCTAAGGTCACCTTACTGACTGGTTTGCCAAACCTTGTATAAGTAAAGGAAAGACATAACTGACCACATTTTCTTATGTCCTTCATTCTGTGAAGATAAAAGAGTAATTGTCTGTGAACATCTAGCAAGTGAAGGCAGTATTCACCTATTTTGGTAAAATTGGGAAGAAATACTGGCAATTAAATAGACTGACTGATATTGGCTTCTGAAACTACTTTAGGTAGAAAGGATGGATTTGTTTGTAAGGAGACCCTATCTTTGTGAAAGATCAGATAAGGTGGCTTACATGATAAAGCTTGAATTTCTGAAATTCTCCTAGCGGAGGTAATAGCTACTAGAAATTTGTCCGTGACAAAAATTTGAGATCACAATCTGCAGATGATTTGAAAGAGGAACGAATAATTGTCTGTAACACTAGATTTACATCCCAAGGTGGAGTAAGATCCTTAAATAGAGGTTTCAACAAAAGTATTCCTCTTATGAAGTCTTTACAAAGTTTGTGGGAAGCTAAGGGGCATTCTTTGAAACCACTGTGGAAATGATAAATCACTGTTAGCTGGATTTTAATGGTAGAAGGTGAAGCACCTGCATAGAAAATAGAGGCTAGGAAGTCTAATATATTGTCAATAGATGCCAAAAACTGATCAATATCCTTTTGTCAAGCCCAAATGGTAAATCACTTCCATTTACTCATATACATTTTACATGTAGATAGATGGCTTGTGTGAAGCTATAATGATGTGACGCACAGGGTAAGACAAAGTAGATCAACTGACAATTAGTGGAACTGGAGGAACCATGCTGTCAGCTTGAGGTTCGAAATGTCTGGATGAACTAGTCCCTTTGGATGGGACAGAAGGTCTGGAGCTGGGTCCAGAATCCAAGGTTGTTGAATTAGATGAGGCCAAATTAAGGAGAACCAAATCTGTTGAGGCCAAAAGGGTGCAATGAGGATTACCTTGCTCTTCCAACTTGAGTGAACTCTGTAGGAATTTGGGGATTAGAGGAACTCGGGGAAAGGCATATAGTAGTCCAAGGGGTCAAATGAAGAGAACAGTGTCTCTCAGTGACTCTCCTGGAGTGGGAATTAGGGCAAAGTAGTTGCTGTACTTGTTGTTTAGAGGAAAGGCAAACAGGTTGTAGCAGGGCTGGCCCCACTGACGGAAAATACTTTCTGCCACTTTTGGATTGAGAGACCACTCATGAGGCATGAAAATACATCTGCTCAGTTTGTCCCTATTACACTGGATTTCCCCAGAATGTGGATTGTTATCAGAAAATGACTGGAAGAGATCGCCCACTGCCACACTCTGATAACTTTTCAATAAAGGGGATACGATTTTGTTCCTCCTTCTTTGTTGCTGTACCAAACTACTGACATATTGTCTGTTTAAACTGCAATCGTTCCCAGAGGAAGAGCAGATTGAAAGGCCTGCAATGCATGAAGCACCACTCTTAGCTCCAGAACACTGATATGCAAGTTGGTCTCTGTAGGGGACCAAGTGCCTTGGACAGTCTTACTTAGAAAATGCCCCCCCACCCTCTCTGGGAGGCATCCATGGTCACTATGGACTTGGGTTCTGAAAAGATGAATAGGCGGCCTAGAAGAATCTGTTTGGAAAGTATGCACCAAGCTAGATCTTTCCTTCAGCTGTTGGTGATTAAAATCTGTGTGACATGGGACAGTGTAAAAATGACTATGGAAAAGCCAGGTGCCACTGTAGAATTCTCATGTGATATCTTGCCAAGGGTACTAGAGTTATAGATGCTGCCATGAAGCCTATAGCCTGTAAGATCAGACAAGCAGATACCTTCTTGTGTATTATCCTTTCAACCTGTGTTTTGATTCTCTGAAGACTTCTGGGAGGAAGAGCGGCTACAGTTGTTATCATATTCAGTACAGACCCTATGAATTGTATGGTCTGAGTAGGAGTCAACTGGGACTTTTCATACTTTATTGTTATTTCCAAATAAGCGCAGGTCCTGAGAACAAAGTCCCTTGCCTCTATCAGAAGATGTCTGGTCAGATCGGTGATGAGCCAGTCATTCAAGTATGGAAACATCCAGAATCCATGCAGTCTGAAGTGAGCTGCTACTGCTGCCATGCATTTGGAGAACACACTGGGGCTGTGGTGAGTCCAAGGGCAGTGCTCTGAACTGGTAATAACTGGCTCCCAGCCAGAAGCGGAAAAGTCTTCTGAATTGTTTATCCATTTTTATATTGTAATGCACATCCTGAAGATCTGTAAAGCACATCCAGTCATCCTTCTCCAAGAAAGGAAGTATGGACTGTACCATGATTATCCAGAACCTGGTTTGACAAACTGATTTGTTTAGTGTGTTTAAATCCAAAATTGGTCTGAAAGTCCCCTGTCTTTCTTGGCACTACAAAGAATCTGGAGTAAGTTCTGGATTCTATTTGGTCTGGTAGGACTTGTTGGATGATTCTTTTTTCTAACAGCTTTTGAATTTCTACAGCTGCTTGTTCCCTCTGACTGGGCAGAACATCATGAATGTGTTTGAATGTGCGGGGAGGGAGAGAAAAGGGAATTGAATAACCTCTGGATATGATCATCTGAACCCAGGAATCAGAAGTTTTGTGTAGCCAGGCATCCTGATGCAAGCATAAGCTCCCCCAACTGCCTCCACTGGAAGACAATCAGGCCTCCATTCAGGACCAGTGATATGGTTTTCTTGAGAAGGAATCCCTGGAACCCTGGTTCTGCGGGCCACTTCTACATCATGGGCAACATCCATTATATTTTCCTCCTCTGCGTCTGCAGGAACTGGCTCCACACATGTTCTGGAAAGGCCCTTGAGAATTTCTGAACCACATTTTTCCCCTGCTCCTATGATTCTTAGAAAAGGATCTTTGGGGGGTGGGGTGGAAAAACAGACTCCTGTGGCAGAAAAGGTCTTACAGTCTTTCTCACACCTGGATAACATTTCTCTTACCTTGGGGCCAAACAGAGATAATCCGTCAAAATAGGCATTGACGAATTACAATCTAAATGGCTCTGCAAAATCACATAGGCACATCTAGGCATGTCTCTTTATTGCTCTGCCTGAACCTACCATTCTGGTGGTCTCTTCAGCTGCACAGGCAATGAGCCTCATGGATGAGTTTGACACAGACTCCAGGGTGCCTAACTGGGGAGCCACTTTATCCTGGACTCCCTCAGAAACAGATCCTGCTAAGGTATCTGAAAGCTCCTTGATCAGACACCTTTGAAGTCTGGTAAAATGTGCCAAGAAGTTCAAGGACTTTAAAGCAAAGGTCAATAAGGTGTAAACCCATTTCTCAAATCTATCCATTGCCAGAGACTCCTTGTTGGGTGGATGGACAGAGGAACTCTCCTCAGCGAGTTCCTTTTTTGTGGCAGCCACTACAACCATGACATCTACTAATAAACCTTTGGCTCAAAATTGATTGTCCTCGGGAGAGGATAAAATTTTGTCCGGGCTCTTGGGGATATGTTCAATGGTGTCTGGTGCTTTCCGTGCCTACTGTGAGATTGACTGAATGAGCTTGTCAGTGGGCGGAATAACCTGAAAAGTAGATGGGCATGTACCGAAAGCATGCAGGTACACTGACCCCTCTGAGCAAGGATTGGATTTCCAGTCATCCCTCTGTTTCAAAATCTCCAAGATGTCTTCAAAGAAGACATCATCAGGAGGTGATCTTAGGGACCCTTCCCCTCATCAAAATCAGTGTCTTCTGTAACTGATTCCTGTAGGGAATCTAAGTGCTTCCTCTTGCACTTTTTCTTCTGTGGAACGTCCTCAGGGGGATAGTCTGGGGAGGTACCAGAAGAGGACAGAATCTGAATCTGTGAGACCTGTGGACTCAGCACTCACTGCTCCAATGGAGAGACAGGTCAAATAAGGGAGCGTGAGGATGGGATATACTCAGAGGAGGAAGGAGCCAACTGAGAGACTACTATGGACAAGGCCTCTACATTGCCTCAAAGGCTGGACCCCCCCCAAAGAGGGAAGGAAGCCCAGAAGTGAGAGAGGTTGCCTCACAACCATTGTCACTCCCCGCTCTGATGAGACCGCCCTTGTGACAGACACCAGAGCCAAATTGAGCCATTCGGAAGCTCCACGGTGCAGGGACAGCTTGGAAAAAACTGGAGTCGACCCTGGCTCTTTTGAGCCGACAGGACAGATACGACCCCAGGAGGTCTCCAGATCTGACAGAACCAAAGAACTCAGGGTAATAATCGGTTCCAAAGCAAGGGAGCTCTCCAGAACCAATGCAGTCAGCACTGGATGACTCAGAGCTGACATCTCTAAAACATCAGAGGAGGTCAGAGGAGGAGTATTTAAGGGAGTAAAGGCTGAATTGGTTCCCAGACTCAAACTGGTCAGAAATGAAGGGAGACCTGTAAATCCTGTCACCCACAGAATTTTGTTCACTAGTCTCTCCACATCAACTTCTCTGAGACTTTAGTGGGGCGGATAGAGGCCTGGGAAGGTGATACGGGTCTTTGCAAAAAAATCTCGTAAATCACCAGCAAAAGGGTCAAAAGATGGCGAATAAACCCCACTTGGTAAATCCAGCTGAACTGATTGTGCCGAGGTAGTCAGCATCAAAGAAGGAGTGGATGGGCATTTATCCTGAACCATTATTTGCATTTGCTGATCCAAAGATTTTGGAGTCAACATCTTTGGAGCCAAAGCAGTTGTCAGTACTGAGGACTTCTTCTCCAGCACCGATGTTTTAGATGGAGCATCTGTTGGATTCGACATACTTCTTGGAGCCATGGATTTGTGCTTCTTGACAGTCAGTTCCAAGGGAGAGGACAGAACCAACATGCTCCTCTTTTTTGTCCTTCCTAAGGAAGATGATGATGAAGATGACTGGGAAGAAATATCAGTTTTTCCATTCTCAGCAGATATAGCTTCCCCAAAGGCTGAACGGATCAAACCCTTCGAGATTAATTTATTCTTTCTCTTGATAAGAGCTCTGCAGCTAAAGTTTGGGTAAAGGCTACAGTCTTCCTGAAGATGAATTAAACAATAAACATGATGCAAGTCCAAGAAAGGAATTTTGTGCCCACTATTCTGGAATTTTTTAAAGCCAGAGCGGCCTTTAGGTTTGTCAGCCATAATAACAAAGGTTGACAGAGACAAGAAAAGCAAATCAGAAATAAAGAAATGAGAATTACCAGCAATGAGAGTTTTTAGGTACACCAACATATGTATGGAAAGAGGCAGAGCAGAACAGGTTAAAGAATAGCACTACTTTACTACTATTACTTTTTTTTAAATAGGCAAGATATAGAAGGAGGGGGAACTACCAATGATGACAGTGTCAATACACAAAAGTGTATGGGAAGGGAATATCAACAATGATAGTGAAGGTAGACTAATATATGGAATGAAAAAGAACAAAAAGGAAAGATATTTCTAAAGGTTAATGTAGTATTTTAGTAAAGAAGATACTGAATTTTTAACAAATTACCCAAAATTTAAGAAAGTTCGAGAGCTGAGGCAAATGTGTTGGAACATAAAATGGGCAAATGAGATCTGACGTAACTGGGAGAGGGAGATTATGGGTAATGGGGATGCTCAAGAGTTGTTGGCCTGCGTGAGCTGTAGTAATGGCCAAGTCAGTTCCAATATCGAAACCAAACCCAATTGTCAAGCATAAAATGAAAATTGACAACATCAGATGTTGTCAATATTTTAAACAGATACTCCATGTTACATGCCCCTTGAACTACATCAATAAGAATCCTTCTCTTAGATGTGGATTCATTTTGCTTCCAGTATAATGAAGTATGTCAGAAACAACAGTCTTCTTTCTTGCAATTTTCAAGATATAACTTAGATTTCTTGTCTTTTTCCCCTTCCAGTGAGGTATGTCTCCATACACAATACATGCGGAATGTGGTTCTATTTCCAGTTCCAAGTGTGATCCACAGTGACTCCGTTCCTTGACATTTATATAATTTGTTGCTCTGATCTCTTTTAGGGATTTACCTCCTCTTATATCATCTGTCCCATGTATCCACATATGTTTACATTCCTGAATTTTTTGGGGTGCTTTGCTTTTGTTACTGATAACAAATAGTAAGACAGTGTTTCCCCAAAGATGTGATTAATTCTTTTGCCATGGATAAATACTTGGTTAACAAAACCTTAAAATTTGTTACCAAGAATCCTGCTTTTCATCTTGGGCAAAGGCAGTTAAATTTGCCACTGTAGGTCTACTTCCCTTAAAATTAATCCAGAGAACGCATTAAACTAATCCCTGAACTTTGTACAAGTTGTTCAACTATCAGCTAAAACCTATGATGCAAATTCCCCAACTGTTATCCATATCTGTAAAGGAAGTATTTCTGACTATGTTACTCTGTATATACTACTTTATTAAGTCTAGTTTTCAGATCTTCATACCTTTGCAGTGACCTGAGCCCTTAATCAGCCAAGTCATTTGTCAATATATGGGCAAATACATCAAGTTTCCTGTCTCTTGCACTTGCTTCCATAATCCTAGAGATTCACTCTCTGTCCACTGCCACCATAATGCCTGGCATACAGCCTACCTCCTTGTCTCCTCCCAGTCCTGGTTATACCCTCTAACTACTGCATTAGAAAATGCTTTCTTCTCCTCCTCTAGGACTGCTGCTGCTTTAGTAAATCTCCTCTTTTAAGGTTTCCAGTACTTTCTTTAATCTCCAGTAGCAATGCATACTAAGGGCTGAATGATTATGCAAGAGGACAACACAAAACTGTGAAGAAGCACATGGTACATTTTTGGGCATCGTGGAGGGACATGCCTCAGTTTCACTATTTTCATCCTGACGATGCCCAGAGTAGTGCAGCTGATCATTTTCCGCACACTCTGGAGTAGTGGTGATGATCCTGGTAGTTCCTGGGTGGGAGAAGTTTAAAAAGTTTAGTTCTGTCCTCTTAATGGAAATTTAATGACTGATCTCTGTAAAACATATCACAGACTAAACTCAGCAAAATTGTGAGTTCCAATGCCTGGTGTTTACTCCTTCTCTGTCTTAGGTTGTGTGACTTGGAATTCTGTAGCTTAACTTTGAGAGATGAGTGGGGCACAATCTTTCACAACATCCACGGCAATTCTTTTTTTACCGGGAGAAAAACAGACAGGTACACTCATTGTTTTGAAGAGTTTAAACCTTAACGAGGTGCAACTCCATGACATATTAGGAAGCCTTTCCCAATGTAATGGCAATTATACATCTATCCATTCATCCAGCATTATTCATCTGTTTTCGAAACCACTGGTGCTGCTGAGGGCTGCAATGATATCATGATAAGCAGGTCAAATCAGACTTCTCTGTCACCAGCTAAAGAGTCCAGCTGCTCCAGAGAATGTGAACAATATAATCTCTCCTGCATGTTCAGAATCTGCCCAGTCCCACCCCGTCCCCCACTTAGCTGACCCTCACACTGCAGGGGTATCCTCTACAGAAAAACAGTTTACCTTAATGGACTTCTCTCAATCTGAAGAAACAGCATTGCTACCCTGAAATATTTATTTAATTGATTGATTAATTAATTAATTAAAAAAAATGTATTTATTTGGCTGACAGGGTTAATCCCACTAGTCATTGCTGATTTTCATGCAAGGCAAGACACGGCAGGAGTAATTTGATCAGGATACTAGTCTTTGTAAAACATGCTAAGCTGACTGAATATGCAACAGATGAATTACACCAGGAGATGAAGAAGGTGAGCATTTAGCTTGAGTTTAAAAAACTGCAAATTAATGGGGAAAGACAAAATAAGAATATTTTACTTTTGTGAAAAACGAAATAGGAAAAGGGGAGACACAAAATAGGGAACATTTACTTTTTTGAAAAACAAAGAATAGGGAAAGGAGCTGTATAAAGCAATTGTGAAAAGAAATAATGAATAAAGTGAGTGAGCATGCATATGGATGAATTTTGATTTCTTTAAGAGAAAAGAAAATTCAGTGAATGCAGTTCTATCAGTACTCGATAGCTATATATCAAAATTTTCTGACATTCTGACAGAGTGTCAGATGGAACTGGTAGCAATATTTTTTATTTTCCTTTCTCAAGAATCTAGACTAAATCCTATTATAAGGGGAAAAAAGGAAAGAAGAAGGTTTGGGGTTAAGAAACACAATACTACACTACGTGTTAGATATTATGAATTTAAGGTTGAAATTAATTCTGTTGTAAATATGCTGAAAGAAAAAAGCTTGCTTAAATGCAGAAACAGAGTTTAGTAATATGTGATCAGCAACCATACTAAATGACTGTGTCTTAAAAAAATAAGGAACTTGCTTATGAGTGTATTACACACACATCAAGAAAGCTGACTTCTTACAGACATGACAAGAATGTAATCTGCTTTCACTGGACAACAGGACATGTTTTTCTAAGAAAGTTTAAAAATATGTTTTTCTAAGAAAGTTAATCCACAAGGCGTTTTCTTGAAGACAGTTTACTTATCAGCATTTGCACAAGAACAGATGTGTTAGCATTTGCATCATCAAGCCAGTATCTTTCCAAAACCAAGAGGGTGTGTGTTTAACTAAAATATGTATAAAAAGTCTGTATTAAATCTAGTTATGTTAGAGGTATGGTAGGGACACAAGTCCTGAGGTAAATGGTATATCTCTCACATCCTCTGTACTATATGAGAAGTAAAGTTGGAACAGTACTTTTAAGCTGCAACGTTGGTCCATTTGGTTTATTATAAAAAGTTATTGGTTACTGCTCTCTAAAGTTGATACTGCAAAGTATATTCTCTCATCAGTGTATATTCTGCAAGTTTCTGTATGTGACAGACTGTGAATGCAAATATAACTAGACTTTGAATTTTAGCAGAATCCAGCCAGCAAATCCCACAGCAAGAGCAAGCAGTAAGAAGCAGTAAGCAGATCCAAATATTTTTTCACTACGCATCACTGCATATTTTCATATGATAAGATTAACGCTGGGTGAACAAGACACTGTTTTAGTTAAGCTATTCCAGAAAGTTATTCAGAAACATTCTAAAAAAATATAAAAGTTTGTGGCTATTATTACATATGTGTTTCATGTTACAACATTGGAAACACTTTAAGGTGTGAAAAAACTATAAAAGAAGGAATGAATGTAGTAATAGAAAATCAACCATGGATGGATTTTTTCTGGAGAATGACATAAACAAGAATCCCTTTAAACAGGCATATAAAATACAAGAAAGAAAAAGAAAGAATGAACGGAAGAAAGAAAGTGGACAAATATCTGTGGTTCAGAAAGAACAGGTGTGTAAAATCTTATCATAATGGTAAATGTCCTTCTCTTCACTGTTGCAGTACTCATTACATTAGGGATCCCCTGCCAAGGGCAGCCTGCTTTAAGGCACGCCATATGTGACACATATGCTCCTTGTGTAGTGTAGGCCTTAAAGGTGATGTCCAGATGTACCATCCTCAGAACTAAGCTCCAGCATGAACACCAGTCCAAGGAAAAAAAAGGTAATTACTACATCCAGAACTGAAATGGACCAGGGTTGGAGGGAGGGAGTGAATACTGCAACAGTGAAGAGAAGAAGGATGTCTGCCATTATGGTAAGATTTTACACAACTATACTACGTCCTTCCATTTCACTGTTGCAATCTTCATTACATTAGTAAGAGTGCCAAAGCTCAGGATGAAACTTGGGAGGAGGAAGGACCAGCAAGGTCCTCTAGGAAGCCATGAAGGATGGCCACAGCAAAATCAGTTCTAGCTCTGGAGATTCCATTCTACTTGTAGTGCTTGGTAAATGAAGGCACAGAAGTCCAGGTACCTGCATCAAGAATAGAGATAGTATCCAAACCCTTAAAAAAGCCCCAGAAGAACTCACAGCCCTAGCAGAATGAGCCTTAACAGAATAAGGAAGGTTCTTACCATGAAAGGAATAACAAAAAGAAACAGCTTTTGAGATCCGACAAGAAATTTTTTTGCTTGGCTACAGCTAATCCTAAGGACCTAGGATGAAAGGAAACAAAGAGTTGATTAGACTTCCTAATTGTCTTAGTCTTATCCAAACAAAATCTGAGTTGTCTATGCACATCCAACATGTGCAGCACTTTCTAACTGGCAGATTTTGGAGAAGGGAAAAAAGTGTGTAAATGAACAGACTGATTAAAGAACAACTCTTTCATCACCTTAGGCATACTAGGATTAGTATGCAAGGACACACTGTCCTTATGAAACACCAAAAAAGGAGGACTTGAAGCTCAGACACATATCTGGCAGAAGTAAGGGCTAACAAAAGTACAGTCTTCCAAAAGCAATACTGCAAGGAAGCTGAAGCTGCAGGTTCAAAAGGAGCCTGAGTCAATTTTTCCAAAACAAAATTAAGATCCCATGGAGGAGGAACAGGAGTCCTGGGAGGCTTAATACGGATTCCTTTGAATAATTGTTCTGCCTCAAATCTAGAAGCTAAAGGAGGAGATAAAGACAGGCAAGCAGAGCAGCTGATAAGTGGGCCTTAACAGAAGAATAAGACAATCCAGCATTGAGCAATTCACACAGATAAGAGAGAACCAAAGGAGCATCCACCAAAAGTGGATCTCGCTTACAAGAAAGACACTAAACAGAAAACCTCTTCCATTTGGATAAATAGGATTTCCTAGTATTGGGTTTCCTGGCCTCCAGGAGAACCGTAAGCATGTCCTCAGAAAAAAGGTGTCTATGTAGAATCAAAATCTTATCACCCACTGTGTCAACTGAAGAGTGGACAGTTTGGGATGGCTGAGAGATCCCTTGTCCTGTGAGGTAACTTGTGATGAATGCTTGTGGCTAAATGCAGAAGAAGAGGGAATCAATGCTGTCTTGGTGAAAAGGAAGTCACCAACAAGATTTTAGGAGCATCCTGATGAATCTTGAACAGGACTTTTGGAATGAAGGGAAAGGGATGGAAAGCATAAACAACCCTTCCACAAAAAAAAGATAGGGTATCCACCTTCCAAACCAGAGGACCTGGGACTCTGGCACAAAACAGAGGAAACTGTCTGTTCAGAGAGGAGGCAAATAGATCTATTTGAGGAGTACCCCACTGCTGGACAATGTCCAGAAACATATCCCTGTGAAGCATGCACTCTTGGGATTGGGTTAAGGACCTGCTCAGATTGTCTGCTATAATGTTTTGACCTGAGGGAATGTAAACTGCTTGAAGAGTCACTTGATGCTGGACAGCAAGATCCCACACTAGGAGTGCCAGCCTGCAAAGAAGATAAGATCTTGTCCCCCACTGTTTACATCCCATGCCACTGTGGTATTGTTTATAAATACCTTGAAAGACCCTGAGGAGAAAAGAGGATGAAAAGTCTGAAGCGCCAACAGAAGAACCCTCATCTGTTTGATACTGATGTGCTCTTTCTGTTGAAGATGCAACCACACCCCTGCACCTTTAGAAGCTAAAAGCTGCTTCCCCAGCATTTAAAAAGAATTTGAAAGGACAAAATAAGAACATTTTACTTTTGTGAAAAACGAAATAGGAAAAGGGGAGACACAAAATAGGGAACATTTACTTTTTTGAAAAACAAAGAATAGGGAAAGGAGCTGTATAAAGCAATAGTGAAAAGAAATAATGAATAAAGTGAGTGAGCATGCATATGGATGAATTTTGATTTCTTTAAGAGAAAAAAAAATTCAATGAATGCAGTTCTATCAGTACTTGATAGCTATATATCAAAATTTTGTGACATTCTCACAGAGTGTTAGATGGAACTGGTAGCAATATTTTTTATTTTCCTTTCTCAAGAATCTAGACTAAATCCTAATATAAGGGGAAAAAAGGAAAGAAGAAGGGTTGGGGTTAAGAAGCACAATACTACACTACGTGTTAGATATTATGAATTTAAGGTTGAAATTAATTCTGTTGTAAATATGCTGAAAGAAAAAAGCTTGCTTAAATGCAGAAACAGAGTTTAGTAATATGTGATCAGCAACCATACTAAATGACTGTGGCTTAAAAAATAAGGAACTTGCTTATGAGTGTATTACACACACATCAAGAAAGCTGACTTCTTACAGACATGACAAGAATGTAATCTGCTTTCACTGGACAACAGGACATGTTTTTCTAAGAAAGTTTAAAAATATGTTTTTCTAAGAAAGTTAATCCACAAGGCGTTTTCTTGAAGACAGTTTACTTATCAGTATTTGCACAAGAACAGATGTATTAGCATTTGCGTCATCAAGCCAGTATCTTTCCAAAACCAAGAGGGTGTGTGTTTAACTAAAATATGTATAAAAAGTCTGTATTAAATCTAGTTATGTTAGAGGTATGGTAGGGACACAAGTCCTGAAGTAAATGGTATATCTCTCACATCATCTGTACTATATGAGAAGTAAAGTTGGAACAGTACTTTTAAGCTGCAACGTTGGTCCGTTTGGTTTATTATAAATTTTGGTTACTGCTCTAAAGTTGATGCAAAGTATATTCTCTCATCAGTGTATATTCTGCAAGTTTCTGTATGCGACAGACTGTGAATGCAACTATAACCAGACTTTGATTCCAGCCAGCAAGACTGAGTGTCTTAAGAAGACTTCAATTAAAGCAAGAAGCAAGTAAGCAGTAAGCAGAGCTAAATTTTTCAATAGCGACCCAGCTGAGTGTCAAGAGCCATATAATTTTTCAATGACAAGCTAGCCTGCCTTTGAACCTATAATCTGCATTCAAACACAGGAGGAGTGATGGTATGCCCTGCAGAGGGTTACTTCAGTTAAATTGCAGTAACTAACATTTGTATGTATGTGTCAATTCTAACAGAAGTATTCCAGTTTATGCAGCTTGCAGTAGTAAAGTTTTTAGCGTCTACATCCGAGTGAGACAGAAGTTCCAGTCGTGCCATAATTTCACTAAAGAAGGGGGATATCCACTAGCCCAACAGTCCACTGCCTGTTGTGCTTCACCAGCTTCTCAAGTGACTCTGAAACATTTCTAGCCATCAGCAACAACAGCCTGATCACCTGTTTTCTTGCTAACTGGTAAGACTTTTTTCTGTGTCACATATTTAGTGTGGATGATGTTAAATAGTTTGTATATTTCTTAGACAGTTTGTATATTTTTTGACAGTTTGGATGTTTAATTAGACAGTATGGATATTTTCATGCATAATTCAAGCAAATGTAAAAAATTGCAATGTTGGTATACACAGTATTAGTAAATGTAAAACCTTAGTAGGGCAGGTTGATAGTAAGGCATTATGCAAATGTAAGGCTAAAGTGTTTCCATTGTATTCAGATGTTAAACAGTTATGTCCTGTCACCACATGAGTCAAATCAGTTACTGATAGAACCACTAGTACAAAAAAATGTAGTAAACTTCTAAAAAAGAGACACAATGAGTTCAGGAAGTTTAGACAAGTTATACAAACATTTTTTCAAAAGTGCATAGGAGTTTCAGATTCAGCTGAACAGGTTCCTGAGACATATCAGGCAGACCATGAGGAGACAACTATAGTGAAGAAGACAACTCTTCATACTTGGGAAAGAGTAGAAACACACTGATCTGTAATGAAAATAAAATAGGATGGTAGCATGAAATTATCTGACAGACAAAAAGACTATTGGCAAAGTAAAAGTAACAAAGTCAGTTCCAAAAGCAATACTCAAGGAAGCTTGAGCTGCAGGTTCAAAAGGAGCCTGTGTCAATTTTATCAAAACAAAATCAAGATCCCAAGGAGGAGGAACAGGAGTCCTGGGAGGCTATAGATTCCTTTGAATAATTGTTCTGCCTCAAATCTAGAAGCTAAAGGAGGAGATAAAGACAGGCAAGCAGAGCAGCTGATAAGTGGGCCTTAACAGAAGAATAAGACAATCCAGCATTGAGCAATCACACAGATTAGAACCAAAGGAGCATCCACCAAAAGTGGATCTCTTACAAAGACACTAAACAGAAAACCTCTTCCATTTGGATAAATAGGATTTCCTAGTATTGGGTTTCCTGGCCTCCAGGAGAACCGTAAGCATGTCCTCAGAAAAAAGGTGTCTATGTAGAATCAAAATCTTATCACCCACTGTGTCAACTGAAGAGTGGACAGTTTGGGATGGCTGAAAATCCCTTGTCCTGTGAGGTAACTTGTGATGAATGCTTGTGGCTAAATGCAGAAGAAGAGGAATCAATGCTGTCTTGGTGAAAAGGAAGTCACCAACAAGATTTTAGGAGCATCCTGATGAATCTTGAACAGGACTTTTGGAATGAAGGGAAAGGGATGGAAAGCATAAACAACCCTTCCACAAAAAAAGGTATCCACCTTCCAAACCAGAGGACCTGGGACTCTGGCACAAAACAGAGGAAACTGTCTGTTCAGAGAGGAGGCAAATAGATCTATTTGAGGAGTACCCCACTGCTGGACAATGTCCAGAAACATATCCCTGTGAAGCATGCACTCTTGGGATTGGGTTAGGACCTGCTCAGATTGTCTGCTATAATGTTTTGACCTGAGGGAATGTAAACTGCTTGAAGAGTCACTTGATGCTGGACAGCAAGATCCCACACTAGGAGTGCCAGCCTGCAAAGAAGATAAGATCTTGTCCCCCACTGTTTACATCCCATGCCACTGTGGTATTGTTTATAAATACCTTGAAAGACCCTGAGGAGAAAAGAGGATGAAAAGTCTGAAGCGCCAACAGAAGAACCCTCATCTGTTTGATACTGATGTGCTCTTTCTGTTGAAGATGCAACCACACCCCCTGCACCTTTAAGAAGCTAAAAGCTGCTTCCCATCCCAGGTTTGAAGAGGCTGTGAATAGCTCCTGAGAGGGATGAGGGGGATGAAAAGGGAGCCATGGATTTAGACACAACTGCTGGATCTAACAATAAAGTTCCTTCTTGAGACAGGGTAGAAGAGGAACTACAAATTCTAGGGTATGCGCATGTTGAAGCCAAACTGACTTCAGAAACCACTAAAACTTTCTCATGTGCAGTTTGGCCAGAGGGAGTACAGGGATGGTAGATGCCATGAATCTGCAAGTTTCTGTATGCGACAGACTGTGAATGCAACTATAACCAGACTTTGATTCCAGCCAGCAAGACTGAGTGTCTTAAGAAGACTTCAATTAAAGCAAGAAGCAAGTAAGAAGCAGTAAGCAGAGCTAAATATTTTTTCAATAGCGACCCAGCTGAGTGTCAAGAGCCATATAATTTTTCAATGACAAGCTAGCCTGCCTTTGAACCTATAATCTGCATTCAAACACAGGAGGAGTGATGGTATGCCCTGCAGAGGGTTACTTCAGTTAAATTGCAGTAACTAACATTTGTATGTATGTGTCAATTCTTAACAGAAGTATTCCAGTTTATGCAGCTTGCAGTAGTAAAGTTTTTTAGACGTCTACATCCGGAGTGAGACAGAAGTTCCAGTCGCAGTGCCATAATTTCACTAAAGAAAAGGGGGATATCCACTAGCCCAACAGTCCACTGCCTGTTGTGCTTCACCAGCTTCTCAAGTGACTCTGAAACATTTCTAGCCATCAGCAACAACAGCCTGATCACCTGTTTTCTTGCTAACTGGTAAGACTTTTTTTCTGTGTCACATATTTAGTGTGGATGATGTTAAATAGTTTGTATATTTCTTAGACAGTTTGTATATTTTTTGACAGTTTGGATGTTTAATTAGACAGTATGGATATTTTCATGCATAATTCAAGCAAATGTAAAAAATTGCAATGTTGGTATACACAGCATATTAGTAAATGTAAAACCTTAGTAGGGCAGGTTGATAGTAAGGCATTATGCAAATGTAAGGCTAAAGTGTTTCCATTGTATTCAGATGTTAAACAGTTATGTCCTGTCACCACATGCGAGTCAAATCAGTTACTGATAGAACCACTAGTACAAAAAAATGTAGTAAACTTCTAAAAAAGAGACACAATGAGTTCAGGAAGTTTAGACAAGTTATACAAACATTTTTTCAAAAGTGCATAGGAGTTTCAGATTCAGCAGAACAGGTTCCTGAGACATATCAGGCAGACCATGAGGAGACTCTTAAACAACAGTTACAAGATGAAGAAAATAGATTAGCTGAACTGACAGACACTGACTTCCTTCATACATTGGGAAAGAGTAGGAAACTACAGCTGATCTGTACAAAATAAATATATTTTATAACATGTTTGTGTTTTGAAAATGGTTAAGCTTACATGGTAGGATGGTAGGATCTGACAAATCATTCTCAAATGTTTAAAACTTCCATTCAATTATGTATTTATCAGAACTAAAGTAAAGTAGAGCGTATGACTGCCATTCTTAGCATAGTCAAAAGTTAAACAAAACTGTTCTAGTGTATAAAATTAAATAAAAATAGATAATAAGAGTAAGGGGTACTTTATCAGTTTTACACACTGTGTGAGCAGTATGTGTTGCAAAAGGGTCTGAAATAAAGCTAAGAGCAGAAGTTCCTTCTTAACAATACTCTTTCAGGGGGAGGGAAAAACAGGTATTAGTGTATTAGAAACTGGATTAAACCTGACAGGATAAGATATTTTACAAGTTAATAGCTATCATAATGGTTATTATTGTATTGTTTAGTATTAAATTGTATTTACAACCTGTTAAACTGTAAAGCTATACAAGAGATGGTTTAAAAAACAAGAGATGGCTTAAAATTGATAACAGCTATACAAGAGAGAGTAAAGATATGTAAAAAAATTGAACAAGATTGGTCACTATTTTTAATATATTTTTGGCAAGACAATGTTGGTATAAAAAAGCATGAATATTTTTAATTGCTGAGTATGTAGTTTAAAATAACAGGACATAAGCATTTGGTGTCAATTCCACTAAATATTTCTAAAGAGACATAAACATTTTCCAAGATTTTGCTTAATATTAATGCTATTAAATTTGTAAGATTAGACTAAATTTACTTTATAGTCTTTGTATGTACAAATACAGAAGAATTCAGTACAAATGAAATTAATGTCTAGCAATGAATATGTGTGAAAAACCATGTTTTAAAAAAATTGGGTTCAGGATAGCTGCTAGATTGAAATGCATGAATAGCAAACAGTCTGTGTAAATACATACTGTACAGAATACATTGTAATAAGTTTAAAAGTAATTTGTCAAGTTGCAATATCACTGGTTTTACCCCAGTAAAATAATTGCTTTCAAATATTTATTATCTAAGCCCAGTTCAGTACTTTACCAAGATGTTAATGGGCAGTTCAAAGACATGACCACAATGTTATAAATGCTTGCAGTAGCACATGATTCTTGTCTCTTATAGTTAATTCAACAAGTTGCAAAGAGTTAAGGAAACAGTTCTAAGTCATAAATTAAATTCTGTAATTGCAAAAGAATAAATTAATCAAGTTAAACTAAAGCAGACACAGCTCATAACAGATAAAATATTTTCACTGAATGGTCTGCAAAAGAAAAACTTGTTAAATACATTCAGTTTTGGTAGTGATACTTAATATCATTGTATTAACTATGTAAAATTGCATTTTGATCAAAAGAAGACTAAAAGTTTGTTTCTTGTGTTTTCTATAAAATGTTTTGAGTATGTTTAAAAACAGAGTGAATTGTTAGATATTATGAATTTAAGGTTGAAATTAATTCTGTTGTAAATATGCTGAAAGAAAAAAGCTTGCTTAAATGCAGAAACAGAGTTTAGTAATATGTGATCAGCAACCATACTAAATGACTGTGGCTTAAAAAAATAAGGAACTTGCTTATGAGTGTATTACACACACATCAAGAAAGCTGACTTCTTACAGACATGACAAGAATGTAATCTGCTTTCACTGGACAACAGGACATGTTTTTCTAAGAAAGTTTAAAAATATGTTTTTCTAAGAAAGTTAATCCACAAGGCGTTTTCTTGAAGACAGTTTACTTATCAGCATTTGCACAAGAACAGATGTGTTAGCATTTGCGTCATCAAGCCAGTATCTTTCCAAAACCAAGAGGATGTGTGTTTAACTAAAATATGTATAAAAAGTCTGTATTAAATCTAGTTATGTTAGAGGTATGGTAGGGACACAAGTCCTGAGGTAAATGGTATATCTCTCACATCATCTGTACTATATGAGAAGTAAAGTTGGAACAGTACTTTTAAGCTGCAACGTTGGTCCGTTTGGTTTATTATAAAAAGTTATTGGTTACTACACTCTAAAGTTGATGCTGCAAAGTATATTCTCTCATCAGTGTATATTCTGCAAGTTTCTGTATGCGACAGACTGTGAATGCAAATATAACTAGACTTTGAATTTTAGCAGAATCCAGCCAGCAAATCCCACAGCAAGAGCAAGCAGTAAGAAGCAGTAAGCAGATCCAAATATTTTTTCACTACGCATCACTGCATATTTTCATATGATAAGATTAACGCTGGGTGAACAAGACACTGCTTTAGTTAAGCTATTCCAGAAAGTTATTCAGAAACATTCTAAAAAAATATAAAAGTTTGTGGCTATTATTATATATGTGTTTCATGTTACAACATTGGAAACACTTTAAGGTGCGAAAAAGCTATAAAAGAAGGAATGAATGTAGTAATAGAAAATCCACCATGGATGGATTTTTTTCTGGAGAATGAGATAAGCAAGAATCCCTTTAAACAGGCATATAAAATACAAGAAAGAAAAAGAAAGATAGAATGAACGGAAGAAAGAAAGTGGACAAATATCTGTGGTTCAGAAAGAACAGGTGTGTAAAATCTTATCATAATGGTAAATGTCCTTCTCTTCACTGTTGCAGTACTCATTACATTAGGGATCCCCTGCCAAGGGCAGCCTGCTTTAAGGCACGCCATATGTGACACATATGCTCCTTGTGTAGTGTAGGCCT
Source organism: Protopterus annectens (assembly GCF_019279795.1). Lineage (NCBI taxonomy): Eukaryota > Metazoa > Chordata > Ceratodontiformes > Protopteridae > Protopterus > Protopterus annectens. Next base: position 339,899,582 of record NC_056732.1, read on the forward strand.
TAAAGGTGATGTCCAGATGTACCATCCTCAGAACTAAGCTCCAGCATGAACACCAGTCCAAGGAAAAAAAGGTAATTACTACATCCAGAACTGAAACGGACCAGGGTTGGAGGGAGGGAATGAATACTGCAACAGTGAAGAGAAGAAGGATGTCTGCCGTTATGGTAAGATTTTACACAACTATACTATGTCCTTCCATTTCACTGTTGCAATCTTCATTACATTAGTAAGAGTGCCAAAGCTCAGGATGAAACTTGGGAGGAGGAAGGACCAGCAAGGTCCTCTAGGAAGCCATGAAGGATGGCCACAGCAAAATCAGTTCTAGCTCTGGAGATTCCATTCTACTTGTAGTGCTTGGTAAATGAAGGCACAGAAGTCCAGGTACCTGCATCAAGAATAGAGATAGTATCCAAACCCTTAAAAAAGCACCAGAAGAACTCACAGCCCTAGCAGAATGAGCCTTAACAGAATAAAAAAGGTTCTTACCATGAAAGGAATAACAAAAAGAAACAGCTTTTGAGATCCGCTAATCCTAAGGACCTAGGATGAAAGGAAACAAAGAGGTGATGAGACTTCCTAACTGTCTTAGTCTTATCCAAACAAAATCTGAGTTGTCTATGCACATCCAACGTGTGCAGCACTTTCTAACTGGCAAATTTTGGAGAAGGGAAAAAAGTGTGTAAATGAACAGACTGATTAAGGAACAACTCTTTCATCACCTTAGGCATACTAGGATTCGTATGCAAGGACACACTTGTCCTTATGAAACACCAAAAAAGGAGGACTTGAAGCTCAGACACATATCTGGCAGAAGTAAGGGCTAACAAAAGTACAGTCTTCCAAAAGCAATACTGCAAGGAAGCTGAAGCTGCAAGTTCAAAAGGAGCCTGAGTCAATTTTTCCAAAACAAAATTAAGATTCCATGGAGGAGGAACAGGAGTCCTGGGAGGCTTAATATGGATTCCTTTGAATAATTGTTCTGCCTCAAATCTAGAAGCTAAAGGAGGAGATAAAGACAGGCAAGCAGAGACAGCTGATAAGTGGGCCTTAACAGAAGAATAAGACAATCCAGCATTGAGCAATTCACACAGATAAGAGAGAACCAAAGGAGCATCCACCAAAAGTGGATCTTGCTTACAAGAAAGACACTAAACAGAAAACCTCTTCCATTTGGATAAATAGGATTTCCTAGTATTGGGTTTCCTGGCCTCCAGGAGAACTGTAAGCACGTCCTCAGAAAAAAAGGTGTCTATGTAGAATCAAAATCTTATCACCCACTGTGTCAACTGAAGAGTGGACAGTTTGGGATGGCTGACAGATCCCTTGTCCTGTGAGGTAACTTGTGATGAATGCTTGTGGCTAAATGCAGAAGAAGAGGGAATCAATGCTGTCTTGGTGAAAAGGAAGTCACCAACAAGATTTTAGGAGCATCCTGATGAATCTTGAACAGGACTTTTGGAATGAAGGGAAAGGGATGGAAAGCATAAACAACCCTTCCACAATAAAAAGATAGGGTATCCACCTTCCAAACCAGAGGACCTGGGACTCTGGCACAAAACAGAGGAAACTGTCTGTTCAGAGAGGAGGCAAATAGATCTATTTGAGGAGTACCCCACTGGTAGACAATGTCCAGAAACATATCCCTGTGAAGCATGCATTCTTGGGATTGAGTTAAGGACCTGCTCAGATTGTCTGCTATAATGTTTTGACCTGAGGGAATGTAAACTGCTTGAAGAGTCACTTGATACTGGACAGCAAGATCCCACACTAGGAGTGCCAGCCTGCAAAGAAGATAAGATCTTGTTCCCCACTGTTTACATCCCATGCCACTGTGGTATTGTTTATAAATACCTTGAAAGACCCTGAGGAGAAAAGAGGATGAAAAGTCTGAAGCGCCAACAGAAGAACCCTCATCTGTTTGATACTGATGTGCTCTTTCTGTTGAAGATGCAACCACACCCCCTGCACCTTTAAGAAGCTAAAAGCTGCTTCCCATCCCAAGTTTGAAGTGGCTGTGAATAGCTCCTGAGAGGGATGAGGGGGATGAAAAGGGAGCCATGGATTTAGACACAACTGCTGGATCTAACAATAAAGTTCCTTCTTGAGACAGGGTAGAAGAGGAACTACAAATTCTAGGGGATGCGCATGTTGAAGCCAAACTGACTTCATAATCCACTAAAACTTTCTCATGTGCAGTTTGGTCAGAGGGAGTACAGGGATGGTAGATGCCATGAATCTCAGAGCTCTCAAAAATGCCCTGTCTGTAATAGAGGCCAGAGGAAAAAGAGCTTGAAAGAAGGAAATAAGTGTCAAGGACCTGGGAGGAATTAGCGATGTCAGCATAGGCACTGTCTGGATCCTGCACTCAAGAAAAACACAGTCTTGAGAAGGAGTCAGAAAAGACTTTTTAAAGTTTATTGTGAACCCTAGGCTTTGCAGAAGGGAAATGGCAAAATGGAGATTTTTGCAACAGGATCTGTGGAGAGGATGCTTAGAACCCTGCACAAAGGAATCACAGGAGTGAGGCATTTGGTGACTACATTTGGGACAGTAGAAATGCCAAATGACAATGCAGAGAACTGAAAATGCCAGGAAACAGAGAAACATAAAACCTTCCTGAAAAGGGGATGGATCCGGATATGGAGATGCGTATTCCTGAGATCCAGAAACACCATATAAGCCTGAGGAAGCAAGAGAGGGAACAAAGTCTGAAGGGACAACATTCGAAAGGAAGGCACCTTCAGAAAAGTGTTTAGATGAGAGAGGTGTAGAACTGGTCTCAAAGTACCCTCTTTTCTAGGTACTAGAAATCCTGGAGTAAAACCCCCTCTCATTTGGGACAGAGGCACCTCTTGAATAGCACCCTGATTCAAATAGTCCCGAAGCACCTTTGGAAAGAATTAGAATTGTTCCTGAGGGAGCTGAGGAGCCCCCTTAAAAGGGGGGAAGGATTTCTAAACCATGAAATACCCCTGGTGAATAATTGACAGGACCCAGTAATCTTGAGTAAGCTGTAGCCAAACAGGAACAGAGAGAGAGAGAAAGACAGTGACAAAGAGAAAGAGGACAGTAGTTAGGAAGAATAGGATATTCAAACAGCATGTAGTTTACTGGAAAAGCAGACTTCTGAGGCAGTGAAGTCTGAGTAGGCTTAGCAGAAGGATTGTGCTTGCCACCCTTCCTTCGTAGGAAGAGGTCAAGATGGTCTATGAACAAAGGCTGGCTTACCGGGGGTAATTTTTCTGAAATTTAGGAACAGGAGAAACAAACACATGTTTAAGTTCCTGTAAAGCCTTGCTGCTATCCTGAAGGCATGTAAACATAGCAGGAGCAGCTTCATCAAACAAATGTTTATTACCAAGAGGGGAATCCATCAAATTAGCCTTAATACCATCAGGCAAAGGTTGAACGTGAAGCCAAGAATACCTCATCATCACTGACCCAAAAGCAGCAGCCCTACAAGAAGCATCTGCTGCATCATAACTACACTTGCTGGAATGATGAGTGACCTGAAAGGAAGTCTCTAACAGGGAAAGGGCAGAAGTTTTACCCTTAGAGTCTGGTAGATCAGAAATAACCTGACAGGTCTGGGATAGGAGAGCCAGGAAATACCTGGACATATGTCTGATAATTAACAGCCCTAAAGGCCAAGGTAGCAGAGGTATAAACCTTCTTGCCTAGCCTTTCCATGGTCCAGCTATCAATATCAGAGGGCAGTAATTTGGGAAAAAGAAGCAATTAAGATGGCTTGGCAGAAGCTACAGTCACCACCAAGGGGTCAGCAGAAGGACACTTATACAAAAATATGCAGTCCTCAGGCATCCTATAGAATTGGAAGCAGGCTGCTGAAAATCTGCAGCCTTAGAAGCATTGGAAAATGCATCCAACAATGCAGCCAAAACAGCAGGAACAGAAGAAGGTTTAGAAGAATTCATCTGCAGCAACTCATAATATATTTTATGTACCTCAGAAACCTGAGCACAATCCCATTTAAAGGACTCCATCACCCTGGAGATCATGTCCCCAGAGGAAATCTCTTCAAAGGGGGTATCCGGACTGTTAAGAGTCCTCTTCCTCTGATCCATAGTCCAAACGAGAGGGAATCTGATAAGAATAAGCAAGGAATTCCTCATTTGAATCCTCTTCCTCAGAAGAACTGTGTCCCCTGGGTCTTTTTAGAGGAGTAGAGGACCAAAGGAAGATAGAACAAAAACTCCCTGAGGAGGTTTCAATGCCATCAAAGCACTAAACAAACCCTAAGTGAAGGAATGCCATTCACGTTGTGGATCTTTAGAAGCACGAGTAATATGCTTAGTCTTTTGTTTTTTTCTGCAATGGGATGTCTGCGTTCTAAAATTTGGAAGGCTGTGACCCAGGACGGCATTCAATAATGGTAGCAGGGATGATTTCTCTGACTAATATTTGAGGAACACCCCTAGCCCCTCAGAGATAAGCAGCCGTGGTTCCCTCTGAATGTCCGAAACAGACGTCTGCAATACCTCCTCGGATGTGCTTAAAGTCAGATTTCTGCCAACCTCCAACCAGGTCAAGGCAGAGGAATCCAACAATAAAGTCCAGTGAACCTCTAGGCATTCAGTTGCTTCAGAAGGGACGTCTGGCAGAGGCTGAACAGTCGAAGGTTCTGGCCTAGGCTTCTTGGCTGCCTTCTTCACTGATGGCTGTCCTTTGGAGCAGGAAGTTCCTTCCATCATGTTGTTCGTAAGAAACTTAAGACTCTGGTTTTCAAGATAGAATGCCAAAGAAGAGAGTCTACTATGAAGGGTTTTAGGTGCAAAGGCTTGACAGATGCTACATGACATATGGTTGTGCAAGGCGCCAAGGCAAAACAGACACTGTTCGTGGCAGTCTTTATGGGGAATCTGTCTCCCAAACTGGTATTCACCCATCTTGAATGACATGAAACCCCATAAGCAACAATAAAAAAGATAAGTAAAAAACAATCCCAATGAGACACTTACCTGCAATGGCTTGGTTTACCAGCAATGGAATGGGCGTTCAGACCGACGATCAAGGGATGGCGTTCGGACTGCCAGCAAAGATGTTCTGAAGATGGTACATCTGGATATCACCTTCATGCCCTACGTTATACATACAGCATATATGTGACATATGGCATACCTTAAAACAATTTATAGGATTTGGTATACTGGCCTGATGTTGGGCCATCCTTGGTAGGGGATCCCTAATGTAATGACTACTGCAACAGTGAAATGGAAAGACATTAACTTATTACACGTGCATTTGTTGAACATAAGAATTTGATCCTTCTATTCAAAAATAGGGCTAGCACTGCTGAAAAGTACATAAAAAGTGAAAATTATGTTTTGGGTTACACAAACTGTTGAAATTAGAGGAAGTGAACAATGCAGCCAGAATGATGTCTGTGAGGAATATGGTTGGGACATGTTAGGGAACTGGTATAAAATAGAAAATATGATGTAAGTCAAGAAGTTCAAATGCTAAAAGCACTGCTATTAAAGAAAAATGCACATAATCTGGGAAAAGGGTAGGAATGTAAACATGGACTGTTCTGTATTTTTTCAGATAATTTTGGTTCTATTTTTTTTTTCTTTCTGTTTTGAGAAAATATTAATGGAGTTTAGATAATATATCTGGATGTGTGAAGTACTGTTTTAAACAAAGTTATCCCTGCTTGCTGGATTAAGTGCCAAGGGATCATGTACACTCAGCTGAGCTACAATCAACTCAGGCAGGTGGGGCCCAAGTTTTATGTCTCATGTGAAAGACAGCAGCACAGGAGTGCAGCACCTCCCAAAGATGAAGTGCAGTGTTAGTAATGGAACATCTGAGCATGTACTTTTGAGACAGAACCCACAGCCTTCAGTTCTTCTTGGCATCAAAGGTAAATGTGTTACCTTCTGAGTCAATGATCCTCCAAGGCTGTTGACCTTCTCACTCTGTCAAGCAAAGGTAGGCCAATAACACCAAATGTGACCCTGCGTCCACTACTTTAACCTCTGATCTCATCATTACACTCACTACCCAAAGTTCATCATCATAGGTGAAGATGGGGACATAAAATGACCGATAATTAGAGCTTTGTCCTATGATATAGTTCACACTTCACCACAGTTTGGTACAACACCTGCTATGCTTCCACCACTGCACCACTTTGTTGGTCAGTCTTTTTCCCCTCACCCCAAAATTATTAAACAACTCCATTTGGTGCAGTCGGTTTCCTCTATCCTACAGAGAGACTAGTACACTTATTTCCAGGTGAGAACCATGACTGTTGATTTCAAGGCACTGATTTTTCATCCCGAAAGAACGATCAGGGGCTCACAAATTTAAGAGTTATGTGGGATAAGTTATCTCTCCACAGAACAAGGTGGTTTAGGATGACCAGATCTGAAGGAATACTTTACAGCTGCCCACTTAAGGTTCATATACAAGCAGAAGATTACAAACTAAAATAGAAAGAAATTATATAGAAAAGAGGAGGGGGGGTTGACAAAATAAGGGGACAATACGATTTTGGAAGCAGGCACTTAGAGAGAACAGCAACAACCATACAGAATATTATATGTATAAAGTAGAAAGAAAATATTTGAGAACTAAGCCAACACAGTAATGGAGAAAAGAGTTTTTACCAATAGAATGATTGTAAGCATGGACACAGAAAATACATAAGGGAAGTTGGAATTTACTGATGATAATTAGCAAAGGAATAAATAGGAATGAAATAATAAGGGGCAGAAAAGTCAAAGTGGAATGAGGCCAAGCAGAAGCTGGAGACTGCCTTCCCTACCAGGGACTAATAACAGAGCACAGGCATACAAAAAGCGATAGCGGGGAGTGTTAAATGAAAGGCCAGCTCTGCTTGAGTTTGTAGTTGAGTCTAGAACAGAATCTGCAATAAAAAGGGCTAATTAGAAGGGTATATAAAATAATGTATGGTATAAGAACCAATCAGTAGAGGTTAGAAAAGGCTGGGAAATGAAAACAGTAAGGACATAAAAAACGAAACAATGAATGGATATTTTATGGTTCCCAAGTATGCAATGCAATTTAGTAGGTTTAGGATTTTTGCACAGAAGTGTTTGCTGAGGTATTTTTATACTCAAAGGAAACTTCAGAGAATTTTTTCACAGGTGAAAGCACACAAAGTTGAAAAACACGAGCCAAACACACACTAGAAGATTTAATGTAGCTCCATGAACTTAGCACTTTCACCATCCACAAATGGCATCATCAGAGTTGATAGGAGCCATTAACATGCATCATGTATACACAAATTAACTACTCAACCTCCAATAATGATCAAGTACATAATTTAAAAGCTACATACACAAAAAACTAAAACACTATATTCATGCCAGACAAACAATAAAATACATACATATTTCTACCCAAGTAAAACAGTCAAATAAAAACTTTTTATGTATATGATATTAATGAATATATATTTGTATAATATATATATGAAAATGAAAAACTGTCATACATAAAATCTAGTTTAAAGTTTGTTTGCTCTTTGTTTCAAGACTGGCCTAATACATATATGGTCATTTAGACCAGGTAGAGAAATTGCGTTTAAAATAACCTGCCACTTGTATTCCAATAGTTCAACCTTAAGGTTGTCATCCCCTCCTCTCTCACTAGGAACAACCCTATCAATCACAAAAAATATAAACTTCTTGTAATTGGGACAACTAACACTATGCATGTATAGAGCATTGTGCAAGTCTTTAGTCATGATGGTCCTAAGGTGTTCAGATATCCTGTCCTTCAATCTACATGTATTTTCCCTACATAAAATCCAGTACAGGTGGTGCATGTTGCTAAATAAATCACCTTTTGAGTGTTGCAACTGCACCTACCTGGACAGGATATGGTCCTGTTGTAACCCGGGACAGTGACATAGGGCCCATCATTTATAAATCTACAAAATTTGTATGTCCAACATTACTACATCCTGGAACATGTACATGTAGACCTGTGTGACTCCAAAAACTCTTTTATGTTTCTTCCTTAAGAATACCACCCTTGGGTGACTTCCTAATTCTCTCTTCAATTCCTTGTCAAAAGTGACATCCCAAGTTGTCTGAATAACATCCATTAATTCAGATGTTTGGTTGTTGTACTTAAGAACCAATTCTCTAGAATCAAAAGTATTAGTTCTTTCTTCCAAACTACTGTTACCTCCCCATAAAATGGGGGTAAAAGAGGTATTCCTTTTCTTGGTAACCTCATTCCGTATGGATGCTAACATTTTTAAGGGGTATCCCCTATCACAAAACAACCCTATCAAAGCTATGAAAGTATATAACTACTGTTGGTAAATATTGTTGTCACTGATAAGCTGTGACAACCTAACCATTTGTCCCTTCACAATTCCCTTACATTGGTGGGGGGATGACAACTGTTATAGTGGAGCAATGAATTGCTATATGTCTCCTTCCTGAAGACATTGCTCTGCAACCCTTCAGATGTTAACTTAATGTCCAAAACGTCGATAGTTTCACTGTTCCACTTACTGGTAAATGAAACAAAAGGTGTGGTGTTATTTAGATATTCAACAAACTGCATAGCTTCTTTCGCATTGCCTCTTCAAAGAAACAATACATCATCTAAAAAGTGATTGTAAAGGGCTATTTTGTCCCTAAATGGTGACTGGAAGACAAACATTTCCTCTCAGTGGAGCAGGACTAAATTAGCAAATCTGGGGGCACACTTAGCACCCATCGCTACCCCCGAGATTTGGTGGTAAATTTCTCCTTCAAAACTCAAAAAAAATTTTTTTAGCACCAATTCCATAAATGCTGCCATCATATTCAATTTTCCACCACTCAACTGTCCACTTTTCACCAAACTTTCTCTAAAATAGTTAATACCCTCCTCATGTGGAATAACCGTAAAAAGGTTAATCACATCTATAGTAAGGAATGTCCAATCCATATCTTCCTTACCGAGGGTACTTAACCTTTTGCGACAATGCCAAGAGCATTTTAGTATATGAGGAACTCCAGCCACTACCTGCTGTATACCTTTGTCCACATAAGAAGCCATGGGCTCAGTCTTTGAGCCTCTAGATGACACTATCGCCCTAAATGGCAGGTTATTCAAATTTTTGTGGATTTTGGGGATGCCAAATACAGCAGGTGTGACTGGATGTTCCACATTGAGGAAATGGAACTCATCTTCATGTATAGCTCCTTGGTATAAAGCATCTAACAAAAACAAATCTATTTTGTGGTAAGCTATATTAAGTTCATTTTTCGAAACCCTCTGATAGGTGGTGGAGCCGTCAAGAATGTCCTGCATTTTTGATATATAGTGAAATTGTGACATGATGACAACCCCACCCACTTATCAGGCTTCATAATTCTAACCGCGGTGTTATTAGCCAATTCCAATAAAGTCATCTTTTCATCTCCAGTAAGATTATCAGTGTAGCAAACATTATGATTCACATTAGTTAAACTTCTAATGCCAGTAATACACAATTTCTCAAATATCAAAACATCCCTGTGCACCAGTGGAATGAACGTACTCCTTCTAGTGAGCACAGCCGGTGTCATATCATTGTTCTGACTATTTTGGTCCTTAAAAAAGTGCCAAACTTAACTGCCTAGTGTATAATTTCATACTAGTATAAACATCAACTACATTTAATTTAAAATCCAGAGCAAAAGTAAAACCCTTACACAAAAGGTTATGGTATGCTTCTTTAATATCCAGGGCACTGAAGTTATAAATAGTAAACCCTGCTTTTTTAGGAATTTTACAAACAGGCATCACAGTCTGGGTTTCAAAATGTAACAATGAATCAGCAAGTTCAAAATCAGTTATGGAGTCCACATTAGAACAGTCTTCATTTAATACACTCAGCATCTCTTCCTGTTGTTGAACCACTGGCCTTTCTTCCAGTAGTTGTTCCTCCATTGTTGTTGCTGCTGTTATACACCATGACGCTGATTCACTTGGGCCCCTTCCCTCTTGTTCTGTAAACGCTCCGATCTCCTCAACTGTGGAGACCACTCTAAAAACATTGCTGTTCATTGTCCAAATCATTTACCACATATTCAGGGTTGTTGTAACCAAAGCTACCTTTTTGTCATGAATCCATTCACCCCCCCCTTGTTACACATATTGTTCCCTTCAGTATCAGTGTTGTCAGAAACATATGCCATATTATTCTTATATTCATGCATATCCCTTAAAAGTTTTTTAATCTTAACCTTTATGCTTTTGTCAACATATTTTTCTATATTGGTCAAAACTGTTTGGTAGTTTTTGACATGTTGAAAAAACAGTAAATCATCGATAATACTTTCATTAAGGGAAACAATCTCTTTTTCAAGTGTAATTAACTTACTTTGATTATTTTTTATGATAATGACCAACATTTCAAGGCCAGTCCTATCAAATAAGTCCACAAGTTCTTTATATGCCGAGGACCCTTTGTCAATGCCATTCGGAAGTTTCCAAACCCTGAGCCCTTTCAGTACCTGCTTCAGTGCCATGGATTTAGTTAAAAAAGCATTATCCAGCTGCAGCCCTCTAAATTTTTGGCAAAAGCCCTCGAAGCACTCAAGTTGTTGTTTTATAATTGGCATACTCCTTCTCTCCTCATTCGAGACTGAGAAGTCTAATTCAGGTAGCTGAAGCCATTGCTGGATATCCTTGCCAGTGGTACGCGTTGCCCCACCAGCTGCATTACCTTCACCATTAACATTACTTACAGCTTCAAGGGCTGGTGGTGAATTTTTTTCACAGGTGGACAGCAGCTAGGGGAGGTGTGATGGGAAAGTGAGGCTCCCTACTGAAACTTTTGTCACTCAAAATATTGAGTGCCAATACACTGAGAAAAAAAGGCAGAAAATCCAAGAGATGAGCGAATTTCAAAAATTTCTCTTCTCCTTTATACTTCCTTTTTGGATGGGGGCAAGCCCCCCTGCACCTCCCAGTGTGTGTGTGTGTGTGTGTCTGTGTGTGTGTGTGTGTGTGTGTCTGTGTGTAGGACAACCCCCCCCTCCCGACCTTTTACATACCAACTCCAACATTTTGGGAAACAGCCATCTTGATAATGGTTTGTGTGTGTGTGTGTGTGTGTGTGTGTGTGTGTGTGTGTGTGTGTGTGTGTGTGTGTGTGTGTGTGTGTGTGTGTGGAGGACAACCCCCCTCCCGACCTTTTATATACAAACTCCAACATTTTGGGAAACAGCCATTTTGATAATGGTGTGTGTGTGTTTGTGTGTGTGTGTGTGTGTGTGTGTAGGGAGGACAACCCCCCCTCCCGACCTTTTATACACCAACTCCAACATTTTGGGAAACAGACATCTTGATAATGGTGTGTGTGTGTGTGTGTGTGTGTGTGTGTGTGTGTGTGTGTGTGTGTGTGTGTGTGTGTGTGTGTGTGTGTGTGTGTATACATACACAAATGTGTGTTATTTCACCCATTCAGTCTCCATGTTTTGGCACTCGTTCTAGCAGATCTCATATTCCAAATGGTTACTGAAAGTGAACGGTACCTGGGAACATGTTTTTTGGGAGCATGATAAGGTGATACATTTTAGAAATTGTATTGTCAGAAATGTTGGAAGAGCAAATTATTTTAACTAAGAAAATTACACTTTTCAGTTGGGATACACAAAATAAACTGTGTAGACACAGTAAGGCCCTACTAAGTTTAATGCTGTTGGTTGCATAAAAGCTATTAAGAAATGGAAATCAAAAACAAACAAAAAAAACTAACAGAATTGTTGAATGTTATAAAGGAGATGCAAAGAACTGAGGATGGGATTTTTAGAAATATGAAGTAATAAACTACAAAGAAATATATGAAATTTGTGGGAACAATGCATAAAGAATAATGTTCGGGAGGAGTGACATTTCAAGGAAAGCAGAACTTGACTAATCTACGAAATGTTCAATTGAATAATTAAAACAAATCATATTTGTATAATGTATACAAAGGAAAACAAAATCATTGTAATAAGTTTATTTTCTCTTTTATAATTGAATGTATACTCAAGTTATATACAATGTGTAAAATTAATATAGATGTTTAAAAATGCTGAAAAGGAGCGTCAGCCATGACACTCCAACAAGATTACATCATGCACTTTTGCAACTTTGACACCTTATAACTATTTAAGGGCAACAGTAAGACTTCATCTACAGAAATGGGCCTAGTCCCATGAACTGCGTCTGACAGTGTCTTCTCAAACAGGGGTGAGATCACCAGGTTCATAAATTCCTCAAAGTGCTCCTTCCAACTTCTAACAGTGTCCCCAGCCAAGGTCAATCATCCTTTACCCTTGCTGGCTACAGCTTGGACAATGCTACCCCACAGGTTAAAGTATGATTTGTTGTCCAAGGGCCATTCTCTGTTGGCTCATCAATCTCATCCTACACCTGCCCCTTAACTTTAATGACTGTACCAGTTACTTCCTTACTGGCCTGCTGGTACCGAGCAGCCATACTGGGAGATCTGGGTGGCAGCACTGTATGGAACTCATCTTTATTTAATTTTACAGCCTCCTTTACCACTGTTCTATCAGTAGCACCTTGGGTTATAACTACCCCTGACCAACTTTCAGACATAAATTCTTTCTAACTTATCAACTAATGAGACCTAGACCAGGATCCATTCAGATTACACATTAAAAACCATCCTCAGCACACAGGAAAACTTGTTCCTCAAGTGAAAGATGTCCTCATCCTGTCCGGAAGCATTTTTAGGTGCTCCCACGGTACCTTCAATACATGTTTGGGATTAGGGCCTGTCTAACTGCTGCTCCCCTTGTATGATCTGACTTACCATCACATGACAATCATCTGACAGCTAAAAACCTCTCCTGGCCAAAGTACTGAGAACCTATGGCCTAAAGTCTGATGCAATGACCACAAGATCAGTTACCATTCTGTGCCCTAAGGTGTGCTGGTGCCAACTACACATATGAGCGGCCTTGATTTTGAAAATGGTGTTCATAACAGGAAATAATTAGCTGAAAACTATCCCTGATGTCCAAAAATAATCTGCCATTTGGGCAAAGATCTGGCAAGACATTTAACCAGATCACACACCATCCAGATATTGGCAGCACTAGTGATGAAGTTACCCAAAAGCACTACAGAATCGGTATGTAATACCCCATTAAGCACCACTCCCATGGCCTCCTAGAAGGACAAATACTATGAATAGCACTTAACTGCATATGCATAATCAGGCCAAATTTTCATTTCTGCAACTTAAAATCAGATTGAACTGATCATCTCATCTACTGACTGAGTACCCCCACAGTAGTCTGAGGCCTTTTCCAAAGGGGGGCTGGAGAGCAGGAGAGAGATCATCCCTAATCAAGTAGTCTGGTTATAAAGCCAGAGTATCTGGTTTGTACAATCCAGCCTTGTCCTGCCCAAAGTCTGGCTCCTTTTTCAGAGGCTTAGTAACAGTCCACATTTCAAGAGCTAATTTTCATTTTTAGGGATGAATCATTCATAATCAGTCCTGCTGTTGCATGCCCCAGCACCTGATCCCTAATCTTTATCTAGCAGATGGTGAACCCACAATGCAGCTCCATACAGACAGCTTTTGCAGGCTAAGCCCTACATAGCTATATGAGTTGCACATTAGGCAATCAGCTTTGAACTCTATACTACATTATTAAAGGCACCTACTAATCTGTAAGCATATGTGTCTGTATACATGTAAATATACACAATATATACACATAACACACACACACACACACACACACACACACACACACACACACATATATATATATATATACACACACACACACACACACACACAAAGGTTCAGGGATTTATACTGGGCTAATGACCACCAGGGTCTTTATAAGGCTAGTCGTGCAACCCAGCCCAATTGTTTGTCCAAGTACCTTGGACACCTATATAAGTTAGTAAAGAAGCAATTATGGGATATGGGGGGTATGTTAGTTGGGGATTAATTTATCTACTGTCGACCTCTATGCATTAGAGATATGGGGGACAGACTGGGGGTGAATTTGCGATTTCCAAGGGTTTGTTTGAACAGGGCATGGATGAACCCTGTTTCACATAGATGGGGAGCCATGGTTCAGGCCCTTTAAGACACATATTAATCTTGCCAACATGTTCTATAAATGTTGCAGGCAAAGCTCATGTACTTGGATTTAGTGTTTCTGGTGCTGTTTGTTTTGTAAATGTGCAAGAGATCCATCACAGCTGGCCTTATATGCCAAGCAAAGATCACCTCTCAGTAACCTGTAGTAACCTGTAGAAGACGGAGTACAGAGATAGGGCCTTAAGGTGATCTGTGTAGGGCAGGATATTCATGCCATGGATTCTCCTGGTGAGGAACTTTTGAAGAAATTCCAACTGTTGCAAGTGCCTAGTTAGGTACATGGCAGATAGAGCATTGTATTCACTGACAGGGCTGAGTAGAGTGGTAATACATCTTCCCTGCATACCATACCCTTGATTATGAGGTGGTTGAACCAATAAAAAAGAAAAAAACTACTTAAAACAAATGAAAACAAGTACTGGCTAGGACATTATTTGTCCTAGCCAGTACTTCTTTTCATTTGTTTTATGAGGTGATTGATATAGAATTATTTTCTTACTATCTAGGCTATATGTTGGTTGAAGGCCAGATTACTGTCTACATATGTGCCAAATCCCTAACTACCAGGTCGACTCTTAAGGTTGTTTTAGCAACAGAGTAATTAACTTGGGTGGATGATTTGCCAAATGGCACTATAAAGCATTTCTTCGCATTGAGTTTTACTCTATGGCCTTAGCACTAGTCATTTGTTTGTGTTAGACCTTCTTGAAGGATACTGGTGTCATGGGTGAAATATAGTATAGCTCCAAATTTACATTCATCTGCGAACTTGGTAAGCCAGAGGACTGACATTAGCCTTGACTTCCAAGAAGTAGATGCCAAACAGGAGTAGACCCACCATGGAATGGTGGGGTACTCCATGGTGATGGGTATCCTGGTAGAGGTGATCTCACTGATCCTGACTTCTTGGGTCCTATCAAAGTTCTGACAGTTTGTTAACAATACCTGAGTGGGGACTCGTAAAAAATGCCTTGGCTAGGGCCAAGTCAAGGTAGGTGGTCTGCATCATTCTTCCTTCATTCATTGTTTTGGTGACCCTCTCAACCTTCCATTAACAAAACTAAACTGGGATAGGTCCATTGTCTATAGATTGTCGGTATCCTTGTTGATCATTTTCAAGGCCTTACATACTAGACTTTTCATTTGTTTTATGAGGTGGTTGACATAGAATTATTTTCTTACTATCTAGGCTATATGTTGGTTGAAGGCCAGATTACTGTCTACATATGTGCCAAATCCCTAACTACCAGGTCGAATGAAGGAAGAGCTATGCTATATTTCACCCATGACACCAGTATCCTTCAAGAAGGTCTAACACAAACAAATGTGGATTTGTAGTTCCTGGGGTCGGCTGATGGTCTCCTCTTATGAAGCGTGATGATCATTGCAGCCCTCCATTCACCTGGCATGTAACTTGTTTTGAGGATGCAGTTGAAGAGTTCCTCAAGTGGTCCTGCTAGGTGAAGTTTTAGGCTATTTAGGAAGCAACTGGGGATATTGTTGAGACCCAATGAAGCAGTGTTTTTGGCCTTAGTGATTGCTGCAAGAACCTGATCCCTGTTGACAGTTTTGGGTGGATACGCTAGAAGAGATTTCACAAGGGTTAGTGGTGGGTGAAGTTAAAGCTAAATTGATAAGCCAGTAAATTCACTATGTCCCCCTGGTCAGTGAAAGTTGTGCATTTTATGATCAATGTTGCACACTGCTGAGTGCTACCTTTAAGGTTCCTCACATAACTGAAGAAGGCCTTGTGATTATTAGCCTAGGAGGCTATCCTGACCTTGTTAGTGGTTTTGTTGAACTTTATTATACCTTTTAGTTTCTTGTTGAATCAGAAAGCTGTTGTCTCCATGAGTTGCTCTTTCTGATTCTGGCCATGACTTTTTCTCTTTTGTTATATACCCTGTAAAGGTAAGGATTCCACAAGTGGGGTTTGTTTTTGGGTTAAATTTGGGCTTACTTCTGGTAGGTAGAGCACCCTCAATGCAGCCATTTTCATGACTGTACAGAGTTTCTTTGAATA
Organism: Protopterus annectens; assembly: GCF_019279795.1. NCBI lineage: Eukaryota > Metazoa > Chordata > Ceratodontiformes > Protopteridae > Protopterus > Protopterus annectens. The sequence goes on from NC_056732.1 coordinate 339,915,724, forward strand.
ATTCTGCACAGTTAGCTGTGTTCTCTGGCTTTCGGGGAGCATTGAGTTTTGACAACTATTGCTTAACAACACATATTTTGTTTTAGAATCCTTCCTAACTGTTACAATAAGTTTTCCCAGTTGCTTTTTATTTTATGGGATACAGCTTTGGGGTCTGACATCATCAATGAGGCTGTGACACAGGGGATGGAGCAATGCTATCCCATGTTGGTGAGTACTAGGTCCAGTATGTTTGATCCTCTGCTTGGAATGAGCACTATCTGGTCAAGAGGGTTTATGTTGATAAAGCCCAAGAAATGTTGTGCATGTCAGTTAGAGGCAGTGTACATTTCCTAATCTATAGAGGAGTAGTTAAAGTCTCCCAAGAATAAGGTATTTGGTTAGATGGTGAGACCCTGTAGTAGACCTAGGTAAGAGTTGCAAGCTTCATCGGTCATAAAGGATGACCTGTAGTTGGCCAGGACATGGTAAGGAACCTTGTCTATGGAGACTTGGATGTGGATGATCTCAAGGGCATCATCCTGTTTAACAAACTGGATATGTACTTGTTGCTAACATAGATTCAAACACCTCCATCTTTAGCTCCTCTCTGTACTGCTGTTGGCCTAAATGTGCAGAATGCACTGTAGCCTTGTAATGCCAGAGTACTTTCTGTATCTTTATACCAAGCCTCAGTAACAGCACAGATATCTAAATTCTCCAGATTGAGGAAAGCTTGTAGGGTGTGGAGTTTCTTGTTTTGGCTCCTAGCATTATGCAGTAATGCGTTAAGGTTGCTTTGAGTTTTTTTTTTTTTCTTTGCTATGCTGGTATTCTTGTCATGTTGACATTGCTGAAAAAGGCTCTAAGGGAGTGGATAAAGATCTAGTCAATATCCGAAAGCCCAGAGGGGAAAGGTTCAGACCATCCTTAACAAAACAACATGGTCTGTTAACCATGTATATTGTAGCATCATCCTTGATGAAAGTAGAATGGTGCTCAATGCAAGACATGTACCTGGCTGTCATACTTATTCAGAGACATCCACAATGTCTCTTTTCATATAGTCCAGTGACATACATCTCAGGTTATTTACACACTCATGGACTATGATAGAATCAGATTGGTAACTGTGGTGCAGTACCTTGAGTGTGTGATATTGCAGATCCTTGCTCCAGATGGGCAACTAACTGTTATCTTCACTTTGTCCAGCCTCATGACAGGTTCATGTGTGTGTTGTACCATAGAATTCCCTATGACAAGAGTACTAGGTAAAGCGTTTGCTTGCCTTATGGGCTTTTATCTTGGGGGGATCATTGTGGGTAGGTTTGTGTGTGGTGTTAGGTGTTGCTTTTTGTGCATGCTATAGTGATTGCTGAGGATACGTGTTGCTGTTTGATGGCTTTGGAGGTCTTTGAGGTTTGGGAAAGTTTCTTTTAAATGCCTCAGCATAATAAACTCTATGTGTGTGGTGAGACTTATGTGTGTAGGATGTAGTGTGTATGTATTCTTGACAATCTTGTTTGTAAGCTGGAGTTTTGCTTCCAAGGAAGTTATGCATGTACAACTCGTGCACACTGTGTCACTTTCTTTAAGGATTAAAAGGTTGAATACATGAGACAAATGCTTACATTGCCTCAGGATGGCCACATATGCCAAGATGGACACAGAGACATTAGAAATTTGCATATCCATGTTGTCAGGATCTGTATTAGGGTTGGGCTAATATGGTTTAGGGACCTGATTTTACAGGGGTCACCTGAGTGGTGTCTAGGGTTAAGGTTAGATGTTAGACATTGCTATGATTTGGTATTAGTTCTGTTCAACGTGCTAACTACCTGCCATAAGCTTAGCTTCACACAAAGCCCTTCCATGTTACAGGTTAAAATCTTAAATACCAGCTTTATAGGTAAATGCCTCCAAGTTTAAAAGCATCACAGGAAAGGGTTCGTGGGTGGGAAAAAATTCAGGAGCAAGATAATAAAAATGCAATAAATGAGAGCCCACTCATTAATGATTTAAATACCTAAGCACAGCACAGAAACCACTTGAAAATATTATACTATAACGTACTGCAACTATAAAATGCCTTTAATTAATACCTTCAACTTCAGATACAGAACAAACACAACAGAAAATACACAAAACTGATTTAAATATATACACACACACACACACACACACACACACACACACACACACACACACACACACACACACACGTTGTAGGGGAATGCCAACTCTTGAACATAAGTTCTTGAGAAATACAAATGAAATAAATAAAAGTGGGAAATGGTACAGAAATAACTTGTGCAATTCTCTTTAAATAACAAAAGTAGCACATAAATGAAAAAGGGGTAGGCTGAGAAGCAAAAAATGGAAACGGGACAAAGTCACTGCAAGTGTACATCAAATAGAAAGGGAATATATAAAACAGAAAGATGCCATTCAGATTAACTGGTGAAATAGCTCTCAGGAAATTTAGAAGTGGGCAGTCTTTATAAATTACTATGGCTTGAAGCTGCAGTCCCTTCTGAAGTTGTTATTCTTTCCCACTGAAGGAGGTGCAAAGCTGCAGAATGTTCATCTCCCAAGTTATTTATTTACTTCATGCCCAGGGCTGGTACAGGACTCATTTAAGTCACAACCCAAGCCAAGTGGAAAATATAGTTAGAAGAAAAGGCAGGTTTACATAAAACAAACTCTTGTACAGCATTAGTAATCTGCAGCAATCTAATATCAGTTTACATAATGCAAAAAACAGATCCACAGTAATCAGGCATTGACTAGAACAGGATCCAGGAAACGACATATAAGAGACCAAGAGTAGTCAGTCACAACTGTAATACTTGTTATAGGAGAAATTACTATTTACATATGAATTTTTGAGTCAGTAAAATAAATCTTCCCACTGTTTTGAGTTACTTTTGTTAGCCAAATAAACAAAACACACTACACACATTATTTCTGTACCATTTCCTACTTTTATTTATTCCATTTGCATTTATTAGGAACTTGCTTTCTTGAGAAAGCATGTCCCTACAACTGTTATGATAACTGCATTCATATTACATAGCACAAAGATGTATGTTTTTAGATGGAAAAGCTGACTATGAATTTTCCTGATAAGCATAAGATCGTGCCAGCAAAGTTTAACAACTGAATTGCACTAGTCTGTTCTGTGATTGACCTAGTACATTACTGGTGGTTTTAAAGACTAAGTGTTAGCAGTATGACAGAAGGGTAAGGGCAAGTTTATATACAGAGGTCACATGCACACACGCATACACACACATATACAAACACACAGACACTGACATACACACACACACACACACATACAAACACACCAACAGACACACAAACACACAGACACACATACAAACACACAGACAGAGACACACACAGAGACACACACACACACACACACACACACACACACACACACACACACACACACACACACACACAGCAAATCTACTTTATTATCTATTAGAAAAGTTAGGAACGTACATAAGAAAGCCCTTTGGCTTAGAAAGCAGTATAAAATAGTTTCATACCTCACAATTTTATGTTACTATATTCTTTGAGAGTTTAGACTCTTTCTTTTTTAATTTCTCCATATCTTTTGGGTTTCTAGTACCTTGACAGGAATGGACCCCATTTCTAAGTCAAAGTATGATTAAAGTTCATGAAATCAGTATTGTTTCAATTTTTGATGTTAGCCTGAAATGCTTTTCGCAGTACCCGCAATGTGCCCAGTAATGACTCCTGCAATTCATATGGAGTTACATGCATCAGTAACATATCTAAGTATGATTGTAAATAGGCTACTTCTACTACCATTATCTGATCTTATTAATACACAGTGATTAACTAGATATATATGAACTGAAAATCTTCCACAATGAGAAGTTTCTTACACTGTTTTAAATCCTTTTTTCTAAGACCCGTTGCTGCTACTACTACTACTGGAAATGTCTGGGTATCTTTCTTCCACATTGCCCTCTCATGACACACAAACTCTCCATGCAGGCTAAGTAAAATCATTTAAGATCATCCAATACACTTTGGAATCAGTGGATTGCTTAAGTCACCCAGCCGACTACATTACTCACTGCATCTCGAATGTTGCTTTATATGTATATTGGGCCATCTGAAGCATAGCAGGAGCAATCTGTGTAGCAGAGTATTTTTAATTAAAATCCATCTTCTCCGTGAAGGTTCTTCACTGCTTATGGGCCCTATGAACGCAAACTACACACTGGGTGCTTCAATTAAACTGCTCTGCCCTTAATTAATGATAAATTCAAATGCTGCTTTCATGTGCTTCCCAAATGCAAAGGAGAAAGATGAGCTAAGTGATGAGTTTCCAGAGGTTGAGAAAGCAACTGTGTGTTACCTTCAAGTAACAGTCTAATACATAGAGTGTCACATTAATTGGACATATAATAGCAGAGCGGTCTGAACTTCCCTGGCCTTTCTTAGTAATACGCCCACACTTCTGACAGTCTGCCTCTACACAAAATGACTGTCAGTTCAACAAATGTACTATTGAGTTTTACATGCCTACTCAGTCATGACAAAAGATCTACAAGCAATGTTAAGGATAAAGATTTCTTGTTTGTGTCACAGAGTATGGCTGCAGCAAAATCAAAGTATGAATCATATGAGCCACAACTAAATCCTGTACAATATCTCACAAATTACACTGATACAGCAAGCTGCAGCAGTTCATTTTAAGAAATCAGCTCAAAATTAAATTAGCTCAATATTAAGAGATTATAGTTCAAGGGTTCCACAAATGCATGACTAATGCCTATATGTCTGTGCCATCACTAGCTGACAGTTGGTACTGAGGATTGCGGCTCTGAGATGTTAACAAGCTGCTTCCTGTAGCCCAGGAAGCAGGGTTTGATTCCTTCCCAAGTCTACTTACTGTGTGACTATAATTAAGTCATTTAACCAGAAGTGTTCCCAGATCGCCCCTGAAAAGCGACACTTGTGTGCAGTGAGTTTACCTAGTTAACAAATGTATAATATAAAAAAAAAAAAAAAAACTTTCTGTCTAATCTGGGGCAACAGCCCTTCACATTGCTTCATCCTGACACTGCAATGCAGCATTTCGGTGGTGCTGTTTGCCTAAACTGCCATCCTTAAGATGACATGATGTTAAGTCAGGACCATCTGCCTAAGATAGGTGGTGGCTTATGTTAATGTTGGGTAACACATTGCACTTACTGAGAGGAGCAGGGTAATTTCTACAGTATCTTGGCCACATTTAAGTATGAATAAATGTCACCACAGGTCTCATCTTAAAATAAGCCATTAGCCTAATAAGACTAATCCATTCCACAAAAGCAATACAAAATAATTCATACAGTTACAAAAAATGCAGCTACCACTCAAACTGTGAATTTCTCTATTTTAAATACACTATGTTACTGAGATAAATACAACATCCCAAATGAATGTTCACTTCCTTTAAGACATGAAAGTGATTTTTTCCACAGCAAAACCCAGCCAACTAGGTAGCAACACAGCAAGTGTCACAAAAAAAAAAAATGGCAGCACTGTCATGTACACATACGCATAAGTATGTCATGCTACTGCTACTGTCAGAAGGAGGCGATTCCAACAGGAGCATCAGGACATCCATTACAATGACAAAACTATCGAAACCTTCCATCACAGACAGAAAGTAAACCTTTCAACCTTACACAACTAAATAATATGGAGGCTGTAATGGAATGCTGGAAGAATGTATTACAGCAGACACATCATGCTAACTTGTTTAAACAGCTTGTATTTTTCACTTGACTATATATGTACTAAACCTCAGGCACAAAAAAAAGAAAAAAATACATTCTTGAGGTAAATATCTCTGTGTGTTTATACTCTCATCCAAGCAGATTAAGATACATAGAGGGTTTAACAAGATGAATGTGAACAGGCTACGTTTAAGAGCAGATGGAACTAGTGTTCACATTAAAGTATTCAAAGAGGAATGAAACATATCATCAGGCAGTCAGATAGGAAATTCATCACATGGAAGCCTGCACCCCAGTTCTTCTGGCAATATTCTTCCAAAATCAAGAACCTCATTTAGTTTCTCACTACTCTGACAGCATAAATGCAAACATACATTTAGGACACAGATGGACACAATTTGTAACAGAAACTACAAGCTGCCACATAGCAGATGTCATCACTGTGGCACCAATATTTCAAATTTTCTGGTATGTCTCATCATTCTATCTCTTTTACTGTTTTTCAGTCTATGTGGGTCAAGTGGTGTCAATCACAATCAAACTCTGACACAGGAAAAATAAGTTCCCAAACTAAGGTCGGGTGGCACGATGCCAGGGTAATCCCATGGGCTAAGCTTGTAAAGGCTCCAGGGCCATTAGCCTAGTACACACCTATGAACCCCTGCACGTTAATGGCCCATAGCCATTTATACTTCAAAACCCCAGTCACTAATAAGATCAGTACCCAGTATCCAAAGACCTTTCCTGTGTATCATATTCCCTTTCTCACACTTAAGGGAAAAATTGCTTTCATTCTCCTGAAAAGGTCTACAGACTAGCTACATTGTATACTAGGCTGCTAAAACTGTTACAAAACTCAGAATTCCGTTTTCTTTCACTGTTTGAGTTAATAGGAAGCTAGTTTTTCAAAAGTGGAGTATACAGAAATCTTAGTGCTAATAAAATGGCACTAACTGAGATGTCAGCATGGGCATAGTAAAGAATTGGCAAAAAGTAAGCTTTCAAAGAAGAAAATGATATGCATGTAGTCTCTTTAAATTTCACAAATAAAACAACATTAGCTTTAAAGAAACTGCTCAATACTACACTGAAACTAAGGGGCATGTAAGTAAGGATAGAAATGTGGCATAAATGCTCTACTCCTGTTACAGAAATGTTTATTTTCACTTAAGATCTAGTGTAGAACAATAAATTCACATTGAAAGAGGCTGGCTCAATAAAAATCTTTAATACGGTAAAGCACATGTCCTCAAATGTGTATTGATAATTTAAATATGAGCGAATACTAGCTTCTACCTTAAGGCTGCAGTCGGTTTGCTTACAAGTTCAAACTGTAATAAAGTGCACATTTCAAGAGGCTGTCCCTAGCAATATGTGAGCAATTACAATTTAAAAGTCTATTAAAATAAAAACAATTTCACAGAGTCTGTGAAAGCATATGAAATAATGAACTGTGTAGCAATGCTGGTAGTGTAGACTCCTAGCTGTTCCCTGTTAGCATTGTCAACAATCAGTACCTATCACATACCAATGTGAATAAAGCTGCTACTTTGGTCATTACGCATTCACTATCTAACTGTTGACATCTACCTACAGAAGTTTTTTATTAAGAAAATGGATTTAGCTAGCCAACTGAAAGTTATGCAATATGTCTAAACACACCACAGATGATCCATGTCTAGGAAGGTACTCAGATGGGTCTATATCAGTCCGTTGAAACGCCTGACGATCGAACACCAGATGTTCGAACTCTGAAGTTCGAACATTGATTATCCCGAAGCCACAGAATACCGAATTCTTTCCCAGGGATTATCAGGACTGTGGTGTGAAGTTACGGGTCAGGTTCAGGTAAGTGTGCGATTGTGTGGACATTAGGGTTAGGGTGCGGGTTAGATGGGTTAGGGCGCAGGTGAGGTGGGTGTGCGATAGTGACAGACTTTAGAGTTAGGGCGGGATAGGTGGGTTAGGGGGTGGGTCAGGTGAGTGTGCAATAGTGATGGACCTTAGGGTTAGGGTTTGGGTTAAGGTAAGTGGATAGATAGTAGTGTATGTACAGTTTAGTGTAGGGTTAGATGTAGGATTTTAAGTGTTTGTGTGTGGATTGCTGTTTTTGTGGTGTGCTTGTCTTGTGTGTGTGTTTCTTGGAACAGCAATTTTTTTTCCCTGGGAAAAAAAACGCTGTTCTAAGACTTCGATGTTTTTGTACTTCGTGGTTAGAAGTTTGAACATATGGTGTTCGAACTTCAGCCATTTTGGTGAATTGATATAGACCCACTCTGATTACTAACATACCCAGCTAGGAAGATTGGCTGCTAAAACCGATGAACTTGCAGTTATCTTGAAAAAGTTTTAAGAGAAAAAAATTAAAACTGATATCTTTATCTGGTACCACTGCACATCTGCTTCCCTGGGAAGGTTATAAGGGAATGAAATCGCAGTGCCAAAATGGCCCACATATTAGGATGGCCATAATGAAGACATCCCTGACACATGCTTTGAAGGAAATACATATGTAGCAGCAGTCAACAAGTGGAGGGCAGTCCATTCTCAGGTCTACTATGTGGCATCTAGATGGCTCAAACTAGACAGTGTGACAACCGAATGATGGAAGAACAGACGGTGAGGAGCAGAGGATGACTAAAGCTCCTCTGAAATGGAGATGGTGGGACAAGCAGTCAAGATAAGGAACAAGTCCATTACAAAAATGAGTAAATATACTTGCATTCCTTTTAGACTGGCAGCATTCTTGTCTTCAAAATATGCTCTCCTCTTGTACTCCTATTAAATACTTCCACACCTCTGGTGTACCCACTGCCTCCTGTTTTTTCTGTTTCTTCTATAATGTATATGTAGAGGTCCTTTATTCTCTGCTTATCAAAATGTTCTTTGACCCAGCACTGTATGGGGGGGGCTTCATGAATAAGCAGTGCTGTGTGAAGTGTTACTTTACACACTGTGGGGAGTTTTTTTAACTTTCAAAATTGCATGGGATGGGGCTAATGTGCTTAGATATATATTTACAATGAATATATATTCTTGTTGCAAAAACATTTAGTATTCCATGAACCTTGGAAAGTTACAAATAACACCCAGTCATGTTAGGTAGCACTTTGCACAGTGCTGTTCACTTATGAATATCCCTATATTGGACAACACCTGGGTTACCACCATCCTGCAATATAAAAGTGAGGTTAGTATTTCAAGTGGTATATTAATAGGTTAATAAAGTGGCTACACCACATTCATTTTTACGTTAAAAGTAATCTGACCAACAGCAATAAAAGTGAACAAAATCCAACTTTGCTAAATTCTGTGTGTTACATGCACTCACTGGTCACACTACATGGCAATGTCCATAACTAATCTGCAATTACTGCTAACAATAAGTTACACTACAAAGAACTGCATATATTCTAACATTTGGTGTAGATGCTACTGTATTTTTAAGGAAAGTGACTTTTGCCACCAAATGTTAAAAGATATCTGCTCAGAAACTTTCCTCTACCTGATGATTGCTACTATAGATTTTATTGTTTCTTGGGTGGGTGGGTAATGAGCATTCATGTTATTTTAAGTAACCAGTTTTACCTAATAACCCTGTAACACTGAAATGCATCTGCTATTACTTCACAAATGTAACTGATAAGCTAAACATTTTATGGGCTTATGTATACTCCATTTATCCCCTGCCTTTTTTTGCACTGTTCCATATTTGCCATAATTTCATGATGGATTTTCAACTATCAGTCAATTAAATGTTAAACAACACTATGTATAATGTATTTACCTACTTATCAAGACTGGGAGAATAAAGATAACTGTTAATTTACTTGTTTCTTATCTTATTTTTAAAAATCATTTTATAGCACAGCTGAATGCTTCGCCAGGATTTCAGTCTCAAATACCAGGCATTAGTAGAAAAGAAATTCACCATCTTCCAGTGGTGTACTCTGACAAGAAACTGGAAAAGCAGATTATCCCAAATAGGGAACAGTTCTGCACAGTTGGTGGACAGGAGACAGAAAAACAATAATGTCTTTGTCTCTAGCAGCAATGAGAATAGCTATCATCTGTGACTTTAGATGTTAGAAAGATCACAAGTCTGTAGATTCAAAAATTACCAATACTAAGCAAAAGGGGAAGAGAAAGGTTTAATCACACTTTAGGGGCAATAAGGATGTTATCTATTTTATCAGCAAATTTGATCCCAGGTTCATAAGTAGTTACTAGGCATATGGTCAAAGAGACCACTGAGGGGCCTACTCTGGTTTCCTGAATCCCTCTGAGCACTGTCTAGTTATATGACTTGCTCTCTGTGATTCGCTATCTGGTTTATAGTGGGTGGAACCAAACAGAAAAACTCAGAAAAGTTGAAGGATGGAAGATAACAGATACAACAGTTCTAGGAGGCTGACCATGGTGCTGTTTGCCAATGTTAAACATTCATTATTAAGCTTTGTAGGACTAATGCATATTTGTGTGAAGCAAGTTGGGGTATTTTACCATGTGCTGGTATGAAACAGAGATAGAATAAATTACTATGGTAATTATTTTTTATTATAACCATATATCTGAAGTGCACACAGTCAACAAAGTGGTTATAGCTGATGGGTATGGGGCTGTCTACAGATAATGACTGATTCTGGTGTCATTTGATTAAGATAAACAGACATTAATTTGTTCTTGCATGACTGGTTTGTGAGAAGTAAGTCTGTGCATAAAACTGACTTAAGCCTGTTATTTTATCAGTTTTATAGTCAATGGAGATGTTGGACCTAGGGTTAATCCAGTAGTCTACTTCTATTTTAGTATGTTTCTTGACTCAATTAAAGCTATTAATTAATACATTATTTTGTTTTAACACACAGTGTAGAAAAGTTGGACAACTACCTGCAAAAAAAAATGTAGATGGCCCACGGGTAAGATTGATGAATAATAGGTACTACGAAGAATATGTAGGGTCCCAAAAAGGAGAAATGAAAAGAACACAAAGCTGACTGAAGAGAAATATAAGCATGGTTCAGGAAGAAGGAAAGACCATACAGGAGATGGAAGTGTTTATACTGTACAGTAAAGCAAAGAAACAGTCTTAAGCAGAAACCATGAGGAAGATGCAAGAAAAAGGTTAGTAAACTAATTTGGGGACAGAAAGGAAAATAGTCAGGAGATAGAAGAGGTGGGAGTTCATCAGATACATTTCTAAGATAAATAACAATGGATATGTCTGGGTCTATCTGGCCATAAACAGCACAAAGACAACACTGGACGGCTTTTCCTTTCAGTACTCACAAATAAAAAAGGAAAGGAGAGTGCCTTTATTGGAGGAAAGAAAAGTGGAACAGGCAGATAACTGGCATGAATGAGATGAACAAGAGACAGGAAAATGGTAGAAAGAAGTTGACAATGCTGCTACAGAACAAAACCCAGGGCACTGATGGATTTTCTGCAAGAATAATTACGAGTCTGGTAGAAGCCCTAGGTCTCCATGATGGAGAGTTTCAACATGTCCCTAACCAATTCCAAAGTCTCTTCAAATGCAGATTAAGAGGATCACATTATATAAAAGCAAGTAAAGCCATGGTGAGGGTTCTGGAAAAAGGCTGATGTGTTTCTTTTAGGATAATAACACTCTAAATTCGCCCTAGGTGTGTGTGTGTGTGTGTGTGTGTGTGTGTGTGTGTGTGTGTGTGTGTGCCTTCTGTGGAAGGTTGGGCGCCGGGCTGGCAACTCATCACTGTAAAACTCCACTACCAATCATGATCCGCTGTGGCGACCCCTAACCAGGAAAAGCCGAAAGAAGAAGAATGTCTGTTCCATTAACTAGCATCATTTTGTGGATAAAGAAAGATAACAACGTAAACCTCAAGCAGGTACTGAGAGAAAGGTGGGAATGCTTCTTGTTAGATAATAATGTCTGTTTCTTAAACTAGCATGACTATGTGTATAAAACGTGAGGCCAGTCAAATCTCCTGCATTTCTTTCACTGCATTAAGAGGCTGTTTGGACTTCAGCAAAACCTGAGATTTTGTTTATCAGAGGAGGCTCTGTAGCTAGTTAGCTAGGTTAATGACAAAAACTCGGGAGGTGGGTAAGTCTATGGTTGGAGCTGGAAATACAAAGGGCAGTGGTCTGAGGAAGACTGTCCAAGACCACAGCACTCAAAAGTTGTGCATCACGGGGGCCAATCTTCAACCAATGATCTTTAACATATTTGTTTAAGATGTAGCAGTGCCATAGTAAACAAGTTGAAACTTTCTACAGATAACAAAAAGAGATGAAACTGTGAAGCTGTGAATTACCAAGAGAAAAGCCTTGTACATGTACTGAAGAAGTAACAGGAAAATTACATGTGGGTGGAGTCATAGCTTTTTGGCATTAGCTGCTCTGTTCCTGTTAGGAGACATTTGCTTAAAACAGAGCTGTGCGTTTTTAAGATCTTAATTCTGAAATGTCAGCTACTTAAGATGTCACTGTGGAAAAGTGTGCTTAACATTTTAAATTCATTTTGGGAAGTGAATTTTCCATTTCACTGTAAAAAAACTTCACTTAAATGTCAGGAAGTGTCTCCACTGTATTATACTTGCAACAACACCAAGCACACACATACCAGAGATGTGACTTGGCAGGAGCAATGGGGGCATAACATCTCTGGGTGCAAGGTGTTAGGGAGGGCACAACTGGCAAGTGCCTACTGGGCGATAGTACAGCAGTGGCATTCAGAAGCAAATTTTAACACTGCATTTGTGGTTAAGACTGAGGCTGAAGCACTTCAGCAGTTTGTGTATAGTATTCAGCAGTTTGTGTATAGTATTCGGCAGTTTGTGTACAGTATTCGGCAGTTTGTGTATAGTATTCGGCAGTTTGTGTACAGTATTCGGCAGTTTGTGTACAGTATTCGGCAGTTTGTGTACAGTATTCAACAGTTTGTGTATAGTATTCAGCAGTTTGTGTATAGTATTCAGCAGTTTGTGTATAGTATTCAGCAGTTTGCTGCATTATTCAAATGTGATTTTTTTTTATTCACAACTTGGAAAGGACCTTTCTTCTCTGTTTTCAGCTGCACCAGATCGGGGAGTTATAGTGCCAGAACATATACACACAGACACACACACACACACACATATACAACCTACTGTAGCCAATTACTTTTTATTTATTTATTTATTTATTTATTTTTCAATAATAAGTCTTTATTCTTTTCCAAATGTTAATACAATACCACAACATATTTACAATATATACATGAATGCTTCCAACAGTTACATAAAGTCATTATACATTAATATAAACTTCTAGATGGGTATTAAATGAAGAGAAAATAAAAATCTAGTATCAATATAAGGCTTATCTATACCAAGCTCCATATTTAGTATGTACTTCCTGGAGAAAAGTGGATTGGAACCTTAAGCTAACACAATATTAAAGATTTGCTCCCATATTTTTGTGTTATTTATACTTTTCTTATGATCTTTAATTAGTAATTTATGCGCTAAAATATGTTTTATCGCTACACTCTTAAAGTTTTCCCATGAAGTCTGGGATGGATTCAGCCAATTTGTAGCTATATACAGCTTTATTAACAGGAAAATATTTATGAGTATGATCCTTTGGGATCTATCCAAATTAATCGGAGGAATATGAAGAATCATAAACTCCCAAGAAAGTGTAGACTGTTGATAACCCATTTTTTGTAATTGAATTTTTAAAGAATTCCAAAGTTTGAAAATACATTTACAACTCCAGAACATGTGTAAAAGGTCAGCCGTTTGATCTATACAATATGGGCATTTAGGTGAGTTTTTAGAGTTGAATTTATATAGAGTGAGACGAGTGTAATAGCATTATTAAATATCATCAACTGAGTAAATAATAACTTTTGAAGAGATACTGATTTTAAGGTTAAATTAATTGCTTTCACTATTTTATTATCTTCAATCGTTAACAATTTCTCCTTCCAGTATTTGGATAAAAGTATTTGGTTATTATATTTCACATCTTTTATCAAATTATATGAAGCCGTTATATATTTACAGTCCTGCGTAAGAGTTTGCCATAAGTTTAGGCAAATGTTTAAGTCTTCTTCTTTAATTTTAAAATTACTATTACTAAAATAACTTATTGATAAATCCTTTAGCTGTCTCATTATAATTAAATACGAGTTAGGGAGATTCATCTCTCTTAGCATGTCGTGTATTGAGATACCAAGGAAGGGATATAAATCAAGTATGGTTAAATCACTTATAAGTGGGAATTTTTTAAGATCTATCAGCTGATTACCAATATTCAAATTCGGGTTCTTATGAAATGGTTGAAAAATCATCATATATTGTAAGAGATTTAGTGAGTTAAACAAACTTTGTATTGATATTATATATACTCTGATATGTTCCATCAGAGCATACATTTTAAGGGCATCTTTATTTAAAAAGGGTAATGCCTTACAATTAATACCCAGTCCAGCAACATGTTTATGATTCAGAATCAACCACTTGGGTGACCATTTAGGACTAGACCTATCAAAGTTAACCACTCTTAGAATTCTATTAGCATTTATTATTAAATATTATGCTTCAAAATTCGGTAATTCTAAACCACCCCTGTTTTTCTGAGTCATCAGTTTATCATAGGATATTCCTAGTTTTTCTAGGTTCCCATACAAATCTACCTAATTCCGTATGAAGTTGTTTGAAGAATTTCCTAGAAATTTGGACTTGAGTAGCTCTAAAGATATATAATATTTTGGGAAGTATGTTCATTTTAATAATTGAGGTCTTTGCCATTATTGGTAATTTCAAATTATTCCATCTTTTTAAATCAGACACTATATGCTCCCAAAGTAACTTAACATTATTCACATAAAAGTCTCTGTTGTCTGTTGAAAAAACAATAACCAAATATTTTATTTTTTCTTCGGATTTTACCTGACCTACCAATGGTAAAAGTGAAAAGGGTGTAGGCGTCTTTAAAGGAAATAACTTAGTTTTTCTAAAATTTATTTTGTAATTGGCTATTTTTGCAAAGTCATCCACTGCCTTTAGTATTTTCTTGGTATCTGAAACAGGTGTCGTACAGTAAATATTTAGATCATCCGCAAAAGCAGCCATAGAAATTTTCATACCATATATTATTGGGGCATTGTGATAGATGTTTTGTTTGATATGTAGAAATAATGGTTCTAAATATAGATTGAATAATATAGGAGATAACGGACATCCTTGACGGGTTCCATTCTTAATTTGTATTCTTTTTGAGAGATTTTTATTAATAACTAGATTTGTATAGGGATTATTATATAGTTTTTTTAATGTTAAAATAAAGTCATGAGGTATATTAAAATATGATAAAATATCAAACAAAAATTCTAAATTAACTCTATCAAAAGCTTTTTGCACGTCGATTATAAGTGCATAAGCATTAAAATTTCTGTGAGTGGCATAAGAAATCAGTGTATGAAGTGATAACGTATTATCTGTAGTTTGTCTGCCATTTAGAAAACCAGCTTGTTCCTCTGATATTATCAGGTTAGTTACCTTCTTCAATCTATTAGCCAAAATCGATGTCATTATTTTCATGTCTATATTCAAAAGTGAAATAGGTCTATAGTTATCCGGATTTTGCAAATCAGCATTCTCTTTCGGTATAAGAATAGTTTTCGAAGCATTAAAGTGCGGGTCATTAATGTTATTGTTAATTATATAGTTAAATACATGTGGAAGTATTTTCCCCAATGTATCACTAAAAGTTTTGTAAAATTCCGTGGTCAAACCATCCGGTCCTGGAGCTTTATATGATTTCAGATTCTTAATTGTATCTGTTATCTCCTCTGAGGAAATTGGTTTGACTAAGTTCATATGAAACTCATCACCAATTTTCGGAAATATAATCTTCTGCAAAAAGTCATTATTACTCTTATTTATAATTAATTCCTGATGTTCACCATAGACTTGAGAAAATATTAATTCAAAAGCATTAATAATGTCTTCAGTATTGGTGTATGTTGTATTGTTAAAGTGTATTTCAGAAATTTGAGAAGGTATTTTCGATTGATTAATGATACGCGCTAGTGCTTTTGAAGGGGTCTGTATATGATTAGCGTATTTTACCAGCATTTTCTGTTCATAAAATGATAATTTACTATTTTGTAGTAAAAAAAAGGTCCTTCTGACATTTTAATAACTCCGTTTCAGTTTGTTTACTATAATTTCCAATTAAATCCTGATCCAGTAATTTAATTTTAGTTTACAATTTTTGTATGTCTCTCGAATGTATTTTCTTATAATAAGTAGCCTTTTGAAGAAAAATTCCTCTTATTTGTGCTTTGGTCGTTGCCCATTCTATGTCAGACGGATGTCGGTGTTTAGAAAGATTAGCTAATAGTTGATTCAAGGTCTCTTGAACTTCTTTTGTTATATCTTCTTTATTTAATATATATGGATTTAAGGATCAATTATAACCTCTAAGACGTATATTATGACTAGTGTCCTTATTGAAAGTTAATGTAATCCTAGAATGATCCGACAAATGTCTAGCTTGTGTGGATACATAGGGATCAAAAGACATTAGTACGTCTGAAATTAGAAAAAAAATCGATCCTGGACCACATTTTATGACAACTTGAATAAAATGTAAAGTTATTTGCATTCATTTGATTATTTGTGTATTTAAATGGATCATATAGTTTAAAATCTGTTTTGAGTTCCTGTAGTGCTATCACTGCTTGGTTATTAAAGGACCTGTATGAACTTGATTTGCCTAATGTGGGGTCTTGGTATGTGTTCCAATCACCTCCTATTATTATATAGTAATTATTATATTGATTCAGGATAAAATAGAGTGATGTTATAAAAAGTTGTTGATTAGTACATGGGGCATATATATTGAGAAGTATAACTGATTTATCATAAAGTTTAGATGAAAGAATCACATAACACCATCTTCCCTCTTTGTCTATTTTAAAATCTAGAATTTTCTCTTGATATTGGTTTTTAATAATGATCACCACCCCTGCACTATTAGTTGTCCCTTCCGAAGCTACCACCTCTCTAATCCATTTCTTATTCTTAAGGACAGTCCATTGATCATTGGTCAAATGGGTTTCTTGTAATAAAATAAAACATGCCTTTGACTGGAGAAATAAATGAAAAAAATAATTTCCTTTTTTCAAGTTCTGGAGCCCTTTAGTATTCCATGAGTCTACTATCCACATACTAAGATTTTTAAATCTTTTAAGTATATTTTAAAATTAAGAGACGATACTAAATTCCAATGTATTAGCACAGCATATAATATCTGGAAGCAATCTTGATGTCCCATCCCTAACCAGTGCCTATCCACTATTCCCCTGGACCAGGACATACATAGGTTTTTTACACAGTTAAAACTTTTATGGGTACACAGCCTTACTAAACATCTATTCTTTATCTTACTAAATAAAATACCAAAAACATGCAAAAAAACTATAAATACTACATCTAACTCTACAAAGCCTAACCAAAACATTCCCTAATAAACACTGATAACTATCCACAGCTCTTGAACACATTATTTAGTTAACATAAATTAAAAAGTTAACTAAAATTTATTTTGTAATTGGCTATTTTTGCAAAGTCATCCACTGCCTTTAGTATTTTCTTGTTATCTGAAACAGGTGTCGTACAGTAAATATTTAGATCATCTGCAAAAGCAGCCATAAAAATTTTCATACCATATATTATTGGGGCATTGTGATAGATGTTTTGTTTGATATGTAGAAATAATGGTTCTAAATATAGATTGAATAATATAGGAGATAACGGACATCCTTGACGGGTTCCATTCTTAATTTGTATTCTTTTTGAGAGATTTTTATTAATAACTAGATTTGTATAGGGATTATTATATAGTTTTTTTAATGTTAAAATAAAGTCATGAGGTATATTAAAATATGATAAAATATCAAACAAAAATTCTAAATTAACTCTATCAAAAGCTTTTTGCACGTCGATTATAAGTGCATAAGTATTAAAATTTCTGTGAGTGGCATAAGAAATCAGTGTATGAAGTGATAACGTATTATCTGTAGTTTGTCTGCCATTTAGAAAACCAGCTTGTTCCTCTGATATTATCAGGTTAGTTACCTTCAATCTATTAGCCAAAATCGATGTCATTATTTTCATGTCTATATTCAAAAGTGAAATAGGTCTATAGTTATCCGGATTTTGCAAATCAGCATTCTCTTTCGGTATAAGAATAGTTTTCGAAGCATTAAAGTGCGGGTCATTAATGTTATTGTTAATTATATAGTTAAATACATGTGGAAGTATTTTCCCCAATGTATCACTAAAAGTTTTGTAAAATTCCGTGGTCAAACCATCTGGTCCTGGAGCTTTATATGATTTCAAATTCTTAATTGTATCTGTTATCTCCTCTGAGGAAATTGGTTTGACTAAGTTCATATGAAACTCATCACCAATTTTCGGAAATATAATCTTCTGCAAAAAGTCATTATTACTCTTATTTATAATTAATTCCTGATGTTCACCATAGACTTGAGAAAATATTAATTCAAAAGCATTAATAATGTCTTCAGTATTGGTGTATGTTGTATTGTTAAAGTGTATTTCAGAAATTTGAGAAGGTATTTTTGATTGATTAATGATACGCGCTAGTGCTTTTGAAGGGGTCTGTATATTATTAGCGTATTTTACCAGCATTTTCTGTTCATAAAATGATAATTTACTATTTTGTAGTAAAAAAAAGGTCCTTCTGACATTTTAATAACTCCGTTTCAGTTTGTTTACTATAATTTCCAATTAAATCCTGATCCAGTAATTTAATTTTAGTTTCCAACTTTTGTATGTCTCTCGAATGTATTTTCTTATAATAAGTAGCCTTTTGAAGAAAAATTCCTCTTATTTGTGCTTTGGTCGTTACCCATTCTATGTCAGACGGATGT
This sequence comes from Protopterus annectens, assembly GCF_019279795.1. Lineage (NCBI taxonomy): Eukaryota > Metazoa > Chordata > Ceratodontiformes > Protopteridae > Protopterus > Protopterus annectens. The sequence continues at coordinate 339,934,408 of NC_056732.1, forward strand.
CGGTGTTTAGAAAGATTAGCTAATAGTTGATTCAAGGTCTCTTGAACTTCTTTTGTTATATCTTCTTTATTTAATATATATGGATTTAAGGACCAATTATAACCTCTAAGACGTATATTATGACTAGTGTCCTTATTGAAAGTTAATGTAATCCTAGAATGATCCGACAAATGTCTAGCTTGTGTGGATACATAGGGATCAAAAGACATTAGTACGTCTGAAATTCGAAAAAAAAATCGATCCTGGACCACATTTTATGACAACTTGAATAAAATGTAAAGTTATTTGCATTCATTTGATTATTTGTGTATTTAAATGGATCATATAGTTTAAAATCTGTTTTGAGTTCCTGTAGTGCTATCACTGCTTGGTTATTAAAGGACCTGTATGAACTTGATTTGTCTAATGTGGGGTCTTGGTATGTGTTCCAATCACCTCCTATTATTATATAGTAATTATTATATTGATTCAGGATAAAATAGAGTGATGTTATAAAAAGTTGTTGATTAGTACATGGGGCATATATATTGAGAAGTATAACTGATTTATCATAAAGTTTAGATGAAAGAATCACATAACACCATCTTCCCTCTTTGTCTATTTTAAAATCTAGAATTTTCTCTTGATATTGGTTTTTAATAATGATCGCCACCCCTGCACTATTAGTTGTCCCTTCCGAAGCTACCACCTCTCTAATCCATTTCTTATTCTTAAGGACAGTCCATTGATCATTGGTCAAATGGGTTTCTTGTAATAAAATAAAACATGCCTTTGACTGGAGAAATAAATGAAAAAATAATTTCCTTTTTCAAGTTCTGGAGCCCTTTAGTATTCCATGAGTCTACTATCCACATACTAAGATTTTTAAATCTTTTAAGTATATTTTAAAATTAAGAGACGATACTAAATTCCAATGTATTAGTACAGCATATAATATCTGGAAGCAATCTTGATGTCCCATCCCTAACCAGTGCCTATCCACTATTCCCCTGGACCAGGACATACATAGGTTTTTTACACAGTTAAAACTTTTATGGGTACACAGCCTTACTAAACATCTATTCTTTATCTTACTAAATAAAATACCAAAAACATGCAAAAAAACTATAAATACTACATCTAACTCTACAAAGCCTAACCAAAACATTCCCTAATAAACACTGATAACTATCCACAGCTCTTGAACACATTATTTAGTTAACATAAATGATCTTCACAACATTTAAAATGACTATTCTACCTCTCTAATAGTTCACATATAATATTAGTTATATTAATTGGTTGTATTACCCTAAAATAGCTAACTATCTTATTTAAATCTAAGCTAAACAGATATATGACAGTGCCCCTATTAAACAATAATATTATTGGTTTCAGGATAATTCACTATATATTATGTTATCTAGGAAAGAGAAAAAACAAATATTTAACCTATAAATATAGCATTAGCTCTGACTTTGTTTATCTAATCTAGCTTATTTAACATTATAATGACAATAACATGGGTGAATACAAATAGCATTAACTATGCTTACTGGGTACTATACTTGAATATATAGAATGATAACTAACTAACAGAGTTCCCCAAACAGTCAGAACCACATGCCAGTATAAAAGAAGATAGCCTTCACTTTCCTAGAAATGCCAGGATATAATATCTTCTGGTCTTTTAATCCACTAACTATCCCAACACTAAATCCCCTTTGTATCTAAGCATTTGCAGTATAAAACACATCATTAAGACAGGAAAATAAATATTACAGTATACTACCATGTTATTAGTACAACCACATTCAGGAAAAGCTACCTAAGAAAATAGCATAATTGTGATAAAGTTATCCTACTTCTACCATTCAGTTAAATAACACATTTTAACCAGTATATTATTAGTTCAGTTTTAATCCTACCTGAATGGATTTACAGTTCCCTTTAAAGAAATAAAAGCTGTAACATACATTAAATGTCCACGGACACTCGTTTTACAGTCCAACTAGCTTCCCCTTCTTCCACAAAGATGTTTCTACTTCCTGGTCATGTAATCCTGTCTTCGAATTCGCGACGGGGGAACCATTACACGGACGGACTTCCGGATGTGCCACCTCGAAAGCGGACCCTCAGCAGCACCCAAAGGACTTCCTGTTACCTCGCGAAGGGATACAGTTCGTAGAAGCCATAAAAGTTCGGGAAATCTTCGTGGACGAGCTGGATCTGCAAAAAGAAACTAAGTAAATATTTACCAAGGGGCCTGGTGAAGAAAAAAGGACAAACAAAGGATTTTGGAGCCTCGAGACGTAGTAAGCATGGAATCCCAGTATCCACGTTGCTGTAAACAGACTGAATGGCCAAGTTAAGCTTCCAAAGCTGGAAGAGACTTAAAAATCTTCAGAAAGGAAATTTTGCTTCTTTTTTTGTAGATATGGAATATTTGGATCCATCAACTGTAAAAATTAATGTGTTAGGATATTTCATTTGAAATTTAATGTTCTTTTCAATGAGGAACTTACAGTATGGAGATAGTGCTTATCTGGCTTGTCTTATTTGCAATGGTAAATCCTGACCCATAGAAACTCTATTATTTTGCCACATGATATAACCTCCATTCTTTTTAACAGTTAGAATTATTTTGTTTACATCCTGTTGAGTATTTTGACGTAAACTGGTCTAGGAATGTTTGAGGCTTGTGTTTCTCTGAGAGCTCTATGGGCTCTTTCTATAACTATTTGCTTAGCAATGTCAGAGTCATTGAACAATATTTTGAATATTTGTATGATGGTAGAAAGTAAATCATTATATTGGATAGTTTCTGGAATTCCTCTAATAATTATGTTGTTCCTTCTGGATCTTGCCTCCAAGTCCAGAATTTTATTTTGCATAGACTGGATATCCATGTCATGAATGTCTGTTTTTTTGTAAGCAATGTTATTCTGTCCTCATTTTCGGATATTCTAGCTTCCGATTTATCCATCCTTTCAAGAATTTGACTGCATGTGGCACCAAAAGAAAGTACCTGGTTTGATAGTTCTTTCAAAGCTTCTTGAATGGGCAACAAAGCAGTTTTAATATCCTCCATGTTAGCCAGTTGATCCGGTTTATTTGTCATTCCAGCTTTTAAAAGTTCCTGCTGTTTTATAGTCTTCTGCCTTTTTATTGTTGAATCTTTTTCTGGTGACTGAAGTGCTGATAATTTGGTTTTAGTTGTTGTTGTTTCCATACTTTTTTTCCTCCTTTGACATTGTGAAGCAAAGCAAAACTCTAGTAAAACTAACTAGTAAATATCCACGATTACTAGTCAGGCAGTTCCTTTGTTTAATACTCTGTTCAGAGTCAGACAGACAATCAGCTCTAATCCTGTGAGTTTGATTAATTTCCTCCTGTTCTTTCACCTCTCAAGCAATCTTTAGTTGTAGTAGAATAGATATAGCCAACAATTAGTGTAAAAAATCTTGTAGTATATCCTCAGGGTTGATTTTTATTCCGAGTATCTGGAGAGCTGTAGATATGCAGTGTCTACAGAATGGCGGCCATCTTTGAATCCGTGTACTATAGCCAATTACTAAATTAGCTACAAATTTCTTATAAGGATTCTCTCAGAGGGTCCAAAATAACATTCAATTTGTGTGAGGACAGAGTTGCTGAAATATCATTGAATATGATACTTTTTTTTGGGGGGGGTTGTCTTTTACTTACTCACTATTCAGCTGCTTTTGGGGGGTTGTTTTTTTACTTACTCACTGTTCAGCTGCTCACAGGTGAGCATCTGTATGTGTATTCCAATGCAACGGTCCGTGTTATCTCTGAGGCCAGAGACAAGTGCTCCTTGCAAAAACAGATTTTTAAAAACACAACGTAGAATACAAGTATATTGTGAGTCGAGTGACTTGGCAACAAGTTACTGAAACTCGAGCAGTCCCTAAGTCAATCCCTTTGTGTGTGTCCTACTGATGAAAGCATCCACTGTGTTGCTATAAACAAAAAACATTTACTGTACAGCACAGATGAAGTGTGCCTTCCTCTCTCTTTCTCCACTCCGTTGAATACAACTAAAAAAGGTTTAATAAAAAAGTCAACAATTCAATTATTTGTAAATATTATAAAGCTCCTGCCATCAGTTCCCTGTCATTCACAAGGGCAGAATGTAATGGCTAATTCATACTGGATGCAACTGAAACATGCATTTACTTATTTTTTTTTACAGTGCATCTCAGTTCTTCATGAGCACAGCTATTCAATTAAACAGTAAATATGTTCCTCTGAGCCAAGTCTGTACACTACGGCATGTTCATCATAAGCAGGTAATCTATACAGAAAAAAAACTGAATTTATTAAATAACTAGACTAATTTATTCACATCTTAATGCATAACAGTACCTGGAAGTTCCTCATAGAGCTCATCATCAATTGGTCCATCAGAACTTACTACAGGGCGAGGATGGTCGACATCATCATACGTCTCTCCTTCATCATCATCTTCTGGAATAATGTCAGATGCCATATCTAATTAAGAAAAAAATTCAAGTTATTCAAATCCAGAATCATAAGTATTCCAGAAACTATAGCTAAAATTATATAATGTGAAACAGCTCATGACAGGGTCAGGGCAAGGCATGACCCCTGAGGGTAGAGAAGTTAAAATTCTAGGGAACAGCCCTGCTTTCTGGACAGAAGAACAGAGTAAAGCCATGTGATACTGCAACTTAATGGCAGTTTCAGAATAATGCCCACACTTTCCAGTTTGGATCATTCACGTACCTGTATAAATACACAATCCTACATTTTCCTCAAAAAGATGACCACTTCCAGTGAATCCACAGACCTGCTGCCTCAATCATAACTCAAATGACAACTACCAAAATGGTGTGCTTACTGGAATCAGATTAGAATAGAAAACTCAAGCTGTGAATGGCAAGAAAAAAATGCTGAGCAGTTTGGCTATTTAAAAGGCAATAAGAAGCATATAAAAGAGAATGATAAATTCTGCTACTTTCTGAACTACTCCTACTACAATCTGACTGACCAAAGATGGGTCTTAACCAGTTCCCCTGCTCTTTGAGATACCTGATATCAGACACACTTTGAAGTATTTTTATGCACTTCATTTAACATACCAGTATAAGTAGGTACAATGTCATTTCACTGTCAGCACTGAAAGGAAACCCTCTACTGTAAATGGAAACACTCACAACAGAAATATGCCTTTCTTAGAGCTTCTGTCAAAAAACAGGATGATTATTTTTATCTGCTGCATTTATACTTTAAGAAAGAATGTTCCACCTATTCAGTCTGTGGAGCTCATAGACTCCATCTTAGGATCATAGGAGATTACTAGGCTATCGACCCGGAAGTCATTTTAAGCCTAGTAGTTTCATCCCAAAGTAATATTATGAAAATGCTAGTCAATACCCAAAACTGCATTTAGTGATGTCTGCCCATGTCCAGGAGGGTTGTGGGCACTATTCCCTGTAAGAATTTATGGTGCCCCATCCACTTGTCCAGGTTCTTCTTAAACGGTGTCATAGAGGTGCTCTGTATCACATGAATTGGTAGCCTGTTCCAAAGATGCGTCAGTTGCTAGGATATAAATCTGCCTGTCCAGCATGTCCTATTTAAGTCAGCAAGTTCATTAGGTTTGGGTCTTGGATTGCTCTGCAGGCTAGGCATAAGGCTCCCCTAAGAAGTCTATGACACGGAGTATAGTAACAGGGAATTTAGTTGGTCTGTATAAGGCACATGCTGGCGCCCCTTGACCTTCTTTCCTAGCAACCTCTGAGGTCTCTACAGTTGCTGGTGATGGCTTCTATTAAAAGCAAACCACTAAATGTGACAGTTCTGTGATATCTTCCCCTTCATTTCACACAACAGTTTCCCCTAAGGGCATGCTAAATTACAAATAAAAGAATAAAAGTTTACACACCAGAGTGACATCATATTTAAGAAAACCTCCCAGAAATGCATAATGGCTGCAGTCAGTTACTGCTTGCTTAAATAGCCCCAAAAGCAATAACTGAATGCACATCAACCTAATATAATTCTTAGAATCAGTACTACTCAATGGGTTATGCAATTATCTGAATTCACCATTTCTTATTTTCTGGGAAAAATTACAAAAGTTTTGCTTACACTAAGCTGTTTCAAGATACCCCAGTGTTAAGACTGCTTTGTAGAGACAGGAATTATAATGCAGTAGCTAAGAGAAATGCTTTTGGAGTCCCATCCTCTATCCCAAACTTGTATCCTTTAGTGCACTACATGAAGAAAGCAAGCAACCTAACTTTTCCCTTACAAATCATGAAATATTACATAAACACAGATGTGTGTGTACATATATGTGCACAAACAAACTGATGATTACCTAACTGGTCATAGATGTAACTGAAATCATGATAATCACAATACTTACATGAATATTACAAAATGCAGAAGAAAGAAGATTTAAAAAATGAAAGCAAGCAAAACATCAATGGCAGACACTAACACGGCTCCAAGGTCTCAGACTTTATTATTTCGAGTACACCAGCAATAAAAGTGGGTTCTGCAACATTTGAAGGCCATAGTCCCAACACTCTTCCCACCCCAGAAATGACAGGATGTTCAAAGAAGATAAGTAATTAAAGCAACACTACAGCACCAGAAAACCACTGTCTATACATAATGGTACCACTGTAAACAGGAAAACCAAAGCATTACACAGATGCTGCCATTACAGTGAAGGAGCACTTCAAAATAAACAAGTACACTGGTAGTATGTATAAAATGTCTTAAAATATGTTAATGAAGGACCATAACGGTTTCAGCACAACAAGGACATGCATGATCTTGCCTGACAACTCCACCAAATGATAACACAATACATGATATGTAACACTGCATGGCACTGGTCAAATACAAGTCATCACAAGTAACATGATAAACTAAAAAAAAAAAAACTCTCCACAGATAGTGTAAGCCATCTATGACAAAACAGAGTTTTAGATAATTAATACAATAAATGGAAGCAGAAAAATATATTCAAAAGTTACAATCTTATGTACAAAACTTGCAGGAAGCCTCTACCAATTACAGTCAACAACTTCAACCATACATCTAAAATTAGCAGCCAAACATCCAAATAGTATTTAATATCTTGAAAATTACATCCATAACTATTGCATTAAACAAGGGACAATGTGTAATATGACAAAAAATGCTGAACAAAGTTACAACCTTCAGGTGCTCAAAACTGATCAGCATATTAAAACAAAGTCAACTCTTGCCTATGAACAGAACTCTATAGTCACTACATTCATTATTTCTGCAGCTGTGTGCAACATCTGAGTTTGCTGAAATATCTTTCAACAAAAGATTTTCTCACCTCTTACATTATGTTGCATAATTATCCTGTTTGTTCTAATGTATAGTGTTGTACATCCAAGCTAAGCCTGAAGTAGGTCAACTTGGGATCGGTACCCTACTTTGTAAACAAATTTAAATAAATAAAGATCTCTATCAAACTGTTACCCAAGTATATACAATACTCCAGTTTCCACTAATAATAACATTTTTAGAAAGCAGTTGTCAAAGGAAGTGGAAAAGAATTCTTCTCATCAACAAAAAGCTTCTATTTTTATTTTACACAAAATCTGAGAAGATTAATGCACACTTTCAGACTATATTAAGAATCCATCCACCTTTTTACACAGTTGTTGCCATCTTCATGATAATGACTATATTACCAGATACTCATTAACCACAAACAAAACTGTTTCCTGACAGTTATAAAAGGGAAAGAAATGACAAATACAGTCTTTTTGACCCACAAGTAAACGCTCTAACTTCTTCTAGAATCACTGCTCCCATACCTTCTGAATGGCATCTACTTGCAGAGCAACTGAATTATTCACATAACTGTGGTGTACCTGTGACTAGTTTTCTTAAGCATTTCAAAACTTTTTTCCCACTATTTTATTAAAGATAAAATAAGAATAAACACTGTCTAATACATTAATGATAATGAACAGGCAACTTTTAACAACAATGAAACAAAATCAACTACTTACATTATCTACAGAGGCCTGAAAAGTGTTTGAATATTACAAATGTTTTAAGAAAAAACTTTCAGTGAAGCAAACCGATAATGACTAAACAGGGTTAGAAATCAGTTAGAAAGTCTCAATTAGGTTTGACACCTTTGTCCATGGATTGTTAGTAAAACTCCTCGGATACATTCTAAGTTCTTTAGTTCTGACTTCCGTGTTTATGGTTTCTTCCAGTAAGGAGAGAAATTCAGGAAAACTTGGAGAGGTGGTAGAAGTCCATTTTCTTGTAATACATTTCCTGGCTACTGATAATACTGCCCATAATAATTATAAATTTGACTTACAAAAAATGGTTTCATCAACATTAAGAAAAATCAAAGTTTTAGTTAATGTGAAGTTAGCTGAAAATAAACATGAAAGAAAACCATCAACCTCTTTCCAAAAATTCATTTGTTTAGAGCAATCATAAAAAATATGGAACCAATCTTCATTACATCTCCAGCAAATGATGTTATTCATTTTTTTGAATTTAGCAAGTTTGTCAGGAGTTAAAAATGTTCTGTGTAAAAACTACCAAGTAAATACACTCCGATATTGACCCCAAGAAGTAAGTTTTACTGAAGACATAATTTTAAGTTTTCCTGTCTGGGAAAGCCTATGTGATAAGCCTTTAGTAACTGTGTTCCACTGCTTAGTTGTTAAAATGGACCTGTAATTTCACAAAATAATAATCCAATAATTTGGAGACTAAATTATCAAATTGTTTGCCATTAAATAATATTAGAGATATGAGTGTGATTAAGGGAGGTTGATCTAAATATGAATAGTTTTGAATAATTCTACATAAATCTTGAGAATAAGCAATTACACTTTGTATTAAAAACCAATCTTGCGGAGATAGGTTATAGTCTTTTATAATTTGCTGAAGTTGTAAGGTTTCCAAATCTTTAATACATTGTTTCCAACAAATACATTTTTAGTTTCCCATTCATTATAAACAGAGAAAAGTTAGAGGAAAAGAATGCCAACCTCCACAATCGCCTGAACACTTCCACTATCCAATCTAACGGCCACAGTCCTCTGAAATAAGACGAACCGATGTTGTTCTCAATACTAGAAAAAAGTCGCCAGAAGCAGCAATAAAATATGACTCTTCTATTTTATTGCTGCTTCTGGCGACTGTTAATGTGAAGCTTATCCAGGAAGTTTTGTGTTATTTTCAGGGAGTTATTAGTTCAAACCAGGGTTTGATATCTGCATTAGAGTATACTATTTTTCTAAAGTTGTTAATAATGTTATTTAGATAGTTTAGTTTCGTGAATTTTGTCACATTATATTGAACAGTATGACTAGGAAGAAGCCAAAACTTATTAGAAGGATGTTTGGAAGGAAATTTACATGCCAGTGAGTTTTCATTCTGTACATCTTGTGGAGGGGCACATGCCAACACAGTCATGGCATACTGGGAAAGACATTTTGTGTTCCAGTCTGTTTATAACACACACATTAAAACATATTACAGGTTTCATGATGACATCAGTCTAATATGGAATGGATATTTAAACACGTTACAACAATTTTTGGAATACATAAATAATACTACCACCTTTTTACACTTTACATGGGTGGCAAATTTTAATCACATGGACTATTTAGATGTTCATCTTTTTAAAGATGAAATCAATCAGAGGTATGCAACTACAATCTATAGGAAAAAGACCTATTCTAATTCCTTTCTCCATTACAACAGCTCACACCAGAACATCAAACAAGATCAGTTGTCAAAGGACAACTAGTAAGAGCTGCTCGTATGGTGTATAGAGAGAAAGATTTTATAGAAAAATGCAAAAATTTTAAATTTATGTTTCTCAAAAGAGCATACTCCATTGATTTAATAAACGAACAAATAAATGAGGTGACTATAGAAAGGAAAATGGTCTTTTTAATCCAATTATAAACAATGGTCTTTTAGACATTGACCCTGCAGGTCACAATGTGATTTAATTAGGAGAAACAAATAACACAGCTGTGGATGTTCAGCAAAGTCAGGACATGCAAGGAAAAGACAGTAATGTCTTTTTGAGATTACTGACCATTACTTATGGTCAGGATTCTTATAATTTAAGGTGGATTTTTGAAAAAAAACTGGGACATTTTGAGGGAAGATTCCAACAGTTAGGTGACAAACTCATTATAACATATAGAAAGGGTAGGAATTTGAAGGATCTACTGAAAGAAAGAACACGTGTGTGCACGGTCATTTTGGCATGTTTAAATGCGGGGCATGTAATTGGTGTCACAGAGTTAAAACAGATGACACATTCACTGTGAGGAATTTAAAATACTTTATTAAAGGGAAGTATAGTTGTAGTTTGAAAGCAGTGGTATACGTGGCTATGTGTGACCTATGTTCAGTGTTTTACAAAGGCAACACTGAAAGAAAACTTAGCCAAAGAATATATGAACATGAGCATGCTATCAGTAAGAAAAATTTGAATAACGCCTTGGCCAAACATATTAATGATAATGTGGAGCACAACTTTAGGTTCCTGGCAATAGACCATGTGGATATTAATGATAATAACGCATGGGAGGTTCATTTGGAACTTAAAGAATTAAAATGGCAAATATGCCTACAAGCTGTCAAATGGCCAGGTATCAATGAAAGAACTTCTATAGCCCCGGTATTAAAATTAAAAGCTCTTGAAAGAAAGAAAATAGTAGAGGAGAAATAATATACTAGTATTTTAACATAGGTTTGTATTTTAATTTGTGTTATTTTGATGTAAAATGTATATACGCATTTGTAGTATGTTTTTGTCTGAATAGTAATTTTCATTGCACGTGTTGTAAACATAATGTAGGAATAGACACTTGCAGTTTTAGATAAATATTTGTTGGTTTGACAGTAATAGATATAATGATGTAAGTGTTTAAAGCAGGGCAATTGAGGGGTTTATTTAATTGAGTTTTATCCAATCAGATAAGGTGTAATGATATTTAAGTGGGTGGTACTTTGTGAATACTTGTCTGATGAAGCTTACACTGTTTAAATGAAAGTGCTAACCTTTTATATAGCTTTTATACTTATTTTACAATTAAAACAAGTGTATTTTTTAGGTTTTTGACGTATTCTTTGGTTGTTATTCGCTCAGAGGACGAGAGCACAGCCTAGTGGTAAGTTTGTTTTATGTGCCATAATATCCAGATATTTCTAGTTTAATGCATCTATTTCTGTTTTATTTGAGTTTGATTGTGATGACCTAGATCTCAAGAAGGTTAACTGAGACTGTAGGTTCTGTAGTTCCGATTCCCATTCCTTAACTACAGTTTTACCATAAAGATATGCTTTTAGAGCATCCCAAAATATGATACTGTTCGTTTCAGAGTTGTCTCTCTAAGAAGTTTAATTTTGATAATAACCATGATTTGAAATCTCTTACTTTGGTGATATAGGCAGAAATTCTAGTAATAGTATTTAGTTTTGCAAAATCTATTTGTATATCTAACATAAGACAATCGTGGTCTGACAAAGGACAAGGAAGGATAGTAAAGGATGTAAGCTTTAATTTTAAATCATTGGAGATAAGGACTTTATTCTGGTTTGAGTTTTACATCTATGATCAGTGAGTGTATAACAGTGTGATTTGTTATTTTTAAAGTTATATGTATCATACAGATTATGAAAATGTATCCATTTCTTAAGAATTTTTAGCAGTGGATGTTAGTCTAAGTGGGCGACTACTTGTTGCATCGGAATTATCTAATAAGCAGTTAAAATCACCCCCTAGAATAAGATTCCGTTTTGATAAACTATTAATAAAATCGAGATGTTGTTTGGCAGTTGAAGCACCCAATCCTGGGAACCAATAAAGTTTAGTAAGTGTCCAAATACTAAGATTAAATTTTAGGATAGTGATAGCTAGTAGTCCCTCAGGGTCTTCATGTTTGTATAATATTTGAGGGCAGATATTATTATTCCATAGGATCATAACTCTTCTCCTTTTAGACTTAAATGAAGCATGGGCTAGTACTGCATTTTCAAAATGGGTTTCCTGCAGGAATACTATTTGTGGTTTATTAAACTTAAGGTATCTTAAAAGGTTTGACCTCTTATGACAATTATTAATGCCATTTATATTAAGTGAGGCTAAAGACAAAATCAGTTATCGTGAACCCTTGGATAAACTACTCCTGTAAGTCACCATGTCTTTATTATCTCAAAGCATTAATGACATTTTGGGACTTCCAAGCTTTAATTTGTATAAGTGACATGTCTGCAAGAGTTATGACTGAGAATATGATGTGAAGTATATTAAAATCAGGCCTGAGTGCAGAAAGAAACAACAAAATAATCATATTAACAAACAGAGAAACAAACAGTGTACTTCCCCAACACATACATGGAATTAAAAAAATCCCAGTTTGAAAGATGAGATAAAAATCAAACTGCTTTCCCAAACCATCATGAACATACCTATCAGCTCTAAAATGTACTAGTAGAGAGACTTGTGTTTTAAACCTACAAGTGATTGAACAGTTTCCAATGCGTTATTAAAATACAGTGAGGAAAAAAGAGAACTGCACATAGGATCAAAGAATCACAGGATCATAGGAGGTTACTGGGCTAATGGCCCTGGGGCCCTTATAAGCCTAGCAAAGAATTTATCCCCAAAAAAGAAACATCAGTCAGCACTTGTCACCCTTGTCAATGAGGGACACTGGTGGAACCCCTGGGCCAAATTTGTGGTTTCCCATCTACTCATCAAGTTGCACTTGAAGAGGGTCAGTGAGGTACTCTGACATGTATGAGAAGTCTGTTCCAGAGATGGAGAAGTATCTGGGAGACAAACCTGTCTCTCCAGCAGGTTTTGTTGATGTTGCACATTAGATTTACGTCTTTTGAGTGGGTAATGCACAAGGAGTTAGACTTATGGATATGGAGCATCTCTAACTGGGCAGGGTCTGATATTGCCTTGAAGGCAAGAAGCAGAACACTTCTGAGCAATCTATATGATAATGAGTAGAGTGGCAGTGATTTAAGCCTGTCCACATAGGTGCTGTAGGCCATGAATTCTCTTTGTGAGGTATTACTGTGGGGCCTTTCCAGTTGGTGCAGGTGTTTGGAGAGGTACATACCAAATGGGGTGTTATACTCAATTGTTGGCCTTATGAGGGAGGAGTACAGAGAGGTAATAACCTCCTTTTGTCTGGATACAATCATTTTACTTATGCGATGAGAGACATAAAAGGCTTTTCTGGCCACATGATGGTCAAATGTGAGATTGTTGTCAACCTGAGTACCCAGGTCTCTCACCACAGGCTGGGGTTGAGGTTGATGTGGTAATTAGTCAAATATTTTTTGTTGGTATTATGGTATCATTCTTGGTGAAGGTAGGATGCTGGTTAGGGCTAGGTTCTTACCTGCCTGGACACATACTCTGAGAGCTCAATCATGTCTCTCTTCATATAGTCCAGGGAGGTAGGTCTCAAGTCATTCACACCAACATGGACAATGACAGAGTCATACTTGCACCTGTTGTGGAGAGACTTACGTGCGTGCGTGATGAGGTGGATTCTGGTGCCTGACAGACAACTGACCGTGACCTTCTCATTATCGAGCCTGGTGAGGGGGACATTGGTGTGTCTCATAATTGAGTTGCCAATGACTAGTATGTTTGGTTTATTGTTATGCCTTATGGGCTGTTTATGTGCGACACTGGTGTGTTGTCTGCTCTGTGTCATACGTGGAATATTTGTGAGTGTGTTTTGGAGGTCTCTGTTGTTTAGGCAAGTTTTTATTGAAGACCTCTGCATAGGTGAGTGTATGTTGTGCTTGGCTATGTGATGTGGGTGGTGTGGTATTAGCATCTTAAGTTAGATATATAATACTGGATGTTGAGATTACCATATTTCCCATAAAATACTGTATGAGATCAAATGAGTTTAAAATAAGTGCAAAATCTTTATCTATTAGCTTGCGTCAACAAGACTTGATATTTTAATTATGCTATACAAAAGTAAACAGGTAAAAAAGTGCTGGGCACCCCTGACATTTTATACATATATATATATATATATATACATATATATACATATCCAAAAGATTCATGCACATATATTACAAAGTATTGTGAACAACAGTAATGAACATCAAAGGAGCCTATAGCCTGGCTCAGACATTTATATCTATTTAGAGTTTATGTCAGTCCAACTGTAAATCTGTCATTTTGTATTTAATGTTAATTATCCAACAACACGTGCAAAAATTGTTGGAACAGTGTAATGCATAAATAAAAAAATGTATAAATGATTGCTAGAGCATAGCTGTTCATCAACATTTTAATCTTTTGTTCATCTATACCGTCCTAACCAAGAGCTGAATGTAAGAGTAAAACGTCCCCAATACTTCTCTTAGTTTAACATTAAGGGGATTCACAAATATCTCAGTGAAATACATTAAAGTACATTATGTTAAGATGAATAGGTAATGCTGGACTGTATTTAGTTTTATAGAATTAAAAGTCTGGATACATTGTTAGCTATATTATTTGTAGCAGGAATTAGTGAATAACCAGGTCAATAAAGGTGAAGTGTGGTGACTACATTAAAATGTGCTTAATACAGACTGCTCACAAACATTGCAAAAATAAAACTTCATACAGGCTGTTATAGTGGTAATAATGAGATGTTATATAGTTACTAAGCAGTATTACGTATGAGCCAGTGATCATTACATTTCCTATATTAATACAACAGACTTCTTAACATTATACTCTATTTCATCTTCTATATAAATGCAACCAATTTATTATGCATTATATTCGTCTTGCATCTATTATTTCTTTTACTTCTGCAAGGTCTTCTTAACTTGCTCTTGCTTTCTAAACTATCTCAGTTGAAGAGCAGCTCCTTTAGATATTTTGAATATACCAGAGGAATTCCAACAGACTTTATAATAGCGATGCAAATGATATGTCCATTAAAAAAATCTTATCATTAACTAGGCTGTATTGATGTAACAATGCTGGCAGTTTTTAAGTTTACTACCGGAGACTTTAAATATCAACTCATGTATTTTTAATCTATGCTATATCAGGTTGTTTACACTTTTTTTACCTTATAAAAGACAGACGATTCCTAGAAGTTTCTTTTGTTCAAGATTCTTACATTTATATAAGCTTCTATATAGCCAAAATCTGCTGACTGACTGGACCTGAGGCCACCATCTTAGTGCAGCTATCTACAGTATCATAAACACATTTAACTGTGTGCTTACTCAGCCTAAGAGCTGTCACCAAATGTCTGAGAAGTGTTGTTTGAGAGTGACATCCAGGACTCACACATGCTCTTGTCCCCATGGTAATGATGCTTGTGATTTTTTTTTTCTTTCTTTTTTTTTTTTTTTGCATGTAGTTGCCTTAATGTCTACAATTAGCAGAGCTATGATAACTTCTTGCCAAAAAGTGTTATTAGATGGCACCCATATGTGGCTTGTCTCTCTTTCTCATACACATAGATGACAAGCAGGCGGGGTATATCGTTTAGAAGATGCTTGCATCTCAACAGCTTACTACAAAATGTCAGTCTAGCTTGCACATATTCCGTACTTATACACTTGTGTAAGCCCTTGGATATCTTCTTAAAGGTACATACACACACGTTGATTTGCATCGTCCATCTTAAAAAGATTGCCCTTTGTAAAAACAATATCAGAGTTAGACCTGCATTACTATATACATTAAAACACACTGTTCATGTCCATGTTGCTTCATGTATCTTGTAAGATAACAATCTGGACCAAATTTAGCAAAAGTTGAACAACTCGTATCAGGAACTTCTGGATTTGTCACAGCAATGGGAATGTCCTCTGGAAATTCCTCAGGAACTGGAACACTGGACAACTCACTCTGAGATAAAGTCTTTCTCATGGTATAGGCTCGGACACTGGTCTCACATTTATTTTTCTGTTTCTGATTCCACCTAAAGACTGCACCTTGTGACTCCACAATGCATGATCACAGCTCTGGGAAAATATTCTTGATGACACCAATCCCATCATGACCTCAGAACATTTGCATCCTTACCACATTTCCTTCTCATAATGGATTGAGCAGTTTGCTGGTTTTATCGTAGTAGGACTTCTGGGTTAGGCGTTTCTTCGACAGAATGGCTTTAACTGACCAATTGTTCTTGACACATGAAACCAACAATTGACTACCGATTGGTAATGTGGTTCTGGTTTGTCTCGACAGAAGTCTCTGACCAGGTGAACCAAGATGTTTATCATGAGGAACATTTCTGAGATTCAAGAGATTAAGGAAAACATCACTATTATCTTGTTTAGACTTTTCTAGTAACTGTTTTGCACTTTGAACTGCAGGTTCTCCCAAACCATTTGACTGTGGGTACTCATGGCCTGCTCGTGGCATGAATAAAGTCCCACTCTTCAGCAAATCTTTTGAATTGTTGGCTTGTAAACTGTGTGCCATTGCCAAAAATAACTTTATGCGGACTACTATATACTGCAAAATAATGCTTCATCTTAGTAACCAAAAGTAATGCACCCAGTAGCCATCAAGGAAAACTCCACTTTATTTGAATCAAACACCAGCAAATCCATTGATTGGATTTTGCTGTTGTTTGATTCAAATAAATTGGAGTTTTCCTTGATGGCTATTGGGTGCATTACTTTTGGTTACTAGTATTTTTCGTGCATCCTGGAACTTTTTATCATTTGGCTTCATCTTAGTAATGACAGTACTGGAAGCTAGATTGGGAAGTAGGTCAATCTTGAACCAAATGGAGTAAGAGTCTACTAACAAGAAATAATGTTGACCATTCCACTCAAAAATGTCCGTGGCTACTGTCGACCATGGTAGTTCCGGAATCTGGTTTAGCTGAAGTGGTTCCTTCTGTTGATATGGTTTTGTACTATTACATACTGAACAAGATGAAAGTGCTCTCTCAATGTCTTGCGACATAGATGGCCAAAATACTAGTCCTCTCACCCTTCTTTTGGTAGAGTTGGTTCCTGTGTGACCACAATGCAAGACAGTAATGTACTCTTGTTGCAAGGATTTTAAAACAATTACTTTTGGACCTTTCATAATGATACCTTTATCAGACAAAATCTCATCTCTGTATGGAAAATAAGGTTGCAATTCTTGATTGATGAAGTGCTTCAGCCTTTGCAAAACTGGATCTATGGCTGGGTGATCTCTCAACTCATCAAGACCTGTGGAAGAAACATTTCTCACTTCCATGACTTCAAAATCAAGATTCTCAATCTCATGCTGTTCTGTGATTTTTCTGGACGATCTGGATAGCAAGATAAAAACGTTTGCCTTTCTTGCAGACAAGATTGAAATTATACTTTTGCAATCTCAACATCATGTGTTGCAGTTGGACTGGAGCTGAATGCATAGGCTTTCTCAAGACAGTGACTAAAGGCTGGTGGATGTTTTGATCTGGATAAGTCTACCATAAACATAATCATGGAAATTTGAACATGCAAACACAATTGCCAAACGCTCTTTCTCAATCTGGGCATACTGCATCTCAGTTGGAGTAAGAGTTCTCGAAGCATAGGCAACAGGTTGTTCCTTTTGTAGAATGACTGCACCAAGATCAAATTCTGAAGCATCACAGTAAAGTGTAAAAGACTTGTGAACATCATAGTATCTGAGAATTAGTGGACTAGCAATTCTCTGTTTCAGGACATCAAATGCTCTCTGGTGTTGCTCTAACCAAGACCAGGATACATTTTTATGTGTCAGCTCTCTGAGCGGTGCTGATAGTTGGCTCAAGTCTGTTATGAACTTGACTAGGTTGTTAACCATGCCAAGAAAACGTTGCAGGGCTTGAACATTGTCTAGAGCTGGCATCTTGAGAATGGCTGTTTGCTTTGAAGGGTCTGGTCATAAGTCTGTACTGGTAAATAAATGATCAACATAAGTAAATTCTTCTAGACTGAATTTGCATTTCTGTGGATTAAGCTTAAGATTCATTTGATGTGCCCTTTCTAGAACTTTGATGAGATTGCTGTCATATTCGGCTTCATTACCACCTCCTCCCAGTATGTCGTCTAGTCTAACAGCACAAGGATACCCCGATAAAATTTGCTCCACTGCATGCTGAAAGACTTTACTTGCAGAATTTATCCCAAATGGCATTGTCAAAAATCTGTACCTGCCAAATGGAGTACTGACGTAGCTAGCAATGATGACTTTTTGTCAAGCTGAATTTGCCAAAATGAACTCTTTGCATCTAAGACAGAAAAAATAGTGGCATTTGGCATCAAGGCTGCGACTTCTTTCACTGTGTGCATTGTATGATTGGGCCTTTTCAATGCTTTGTTCAAATCTCATAGATCAATACATATTTTGGTGTCATTTGAGCTTTTCTTATGAGCTACCACCATGGAAGATACACATTCAGTTGGTTCTGCAAGTGGACAAAGCACACTGTCACAACATTTTATCTAACTTGGCTTTGACTCTGTCCTGCATGGCTATTGGAACTTTACGTGCCGGCCTAAGTGGACTGACCTCTGGGTCTAACTTCATACAGTACACAACTGGAAGTTTGCCTAATTTGTCTTTGAAAAGATCAGCATAGGTAGAAAACTGTACTGGGCTAAATTAGAGTAGTGGTCTTTTAAGCTAACTTGGTGGACTTCCTTGTTAAATGAAAGCAGTCCCATTTTCAAACTGTCTCTGAGCCCTAATAATGACTAGACTTGCCTCTTGACCACATAAAATAACAACTCGTAGCTTCTTCCAGCAAAATAGCATGAAAGCACTACTGAATCTTTAGTTTGAATTTCTTCAGCTCCATAAGCAACAAGCTAAGCACACCATGCCAAATCTCACCTTTCACCATGACACGCTCTAGCAAATGTTTCTGCTGACATAACATTGCACTTGGAACCTGTTTTAACTTTGAGGTCTATGGGTTTGCCATTTATCCAGACAGGACAAAATACTTCATTCTTTGGCCTAAAATCTACTGCATTGACTGTTTCATGAAGCAATGACACACCATCAACATAAAGAGTAGGCTTGCAGCTTTCTAATTGATCAACTCGTTTCTTAAAATGTTCCCTTTTAGTAAAGAATGTGGGCCTTTTGATTTACAAAACCTTTTGAAATGATTCCATTTATTGCATTCGCGGCATTGCTGACCAAAAGCTAAACATTATCCCTTTTAGATTTATGACTTCCACCACAATTACGACAGTTGGCAACAGGGCCGGTGCTAGTATTTTGGGGGCCCCCAGCAATATTCAAGTTGGGGGCCCTACCCAGGAGAATATAAAAAGTGTGACCATATTGCCATCGTGCCTCCTTCCCTATCAAGCTCATGCAGCACCATTTAACAATCACTGTGTAGTGTTATTACATTCAGACCATTAAAAAGACTTAAAATGTCAAGGTACACACTGGCTGGCATTTAGTACCAATGCTACATTATGACAAGCCCCTGTACCACAGTAAGGTAGCCACTCACAATGGTACACACACACACTGACTGGGACTGCGCAGTGGTGCAGCAGTTAACTTTGTCACCCCCCCCCCCAACAAGAGGTTCTCTGGTTCGATTCTCAGCTGGGGTGCCTTCTGTGTGGAGTCTGCATGTCCTCCCTGCGTTCGTGTGGTTTCCTCCCACATTCCAAAGACATGCTTCTGCAGCATTTCTCCCCGGGCCTCTGCTAAAAATCGGCTCTGTCCTAGTCGGACTTTCCTGGTCAACAAATGTTAAATAAATAAAATTTAGTACCAATAAATTATGACAAGCCCCTGTACCACAGCAAGGTAGCCACTCACAAATACACACTGACTGGCATTTAGTAGTAATGTTGTTACATTACGGCAAGCCTCTGTACAGCATCAAGGTAGCCAGTCCCACAGAAGTACACAAAGACACCCACACAGATGCCCTCACACAGGACAGAGACACAAGGCAGACAGTTACACAGACTCGCAGACAGGACATAGACACCCACACATGATGGACAGCACTACAGTAAGACTGAACATTAAAAATTTAAAATACTGGGCTTATGAACTAATAATGAGGCTAGAATAAGATTTTGCAGTAGCATACGTTGTGTGACCCCACATTTTTGAAGAACATACCAAAACTAACAAACATGTGGACATTGTGCAACATTCTCACAGCCCCTACCAACCTCCTAACCTCTCAGCATAATTCCAAAGCTGAAAATAACTGCAGAACAAAGGTGTAATATCAAGGATAGTTACAAACATTGCTATGATAAACTTAGAAAAATATTAGAATAACAGATACATTCTGCAGAACTCTCATAGTCCCCCCAAAAGTCTCAGCAGAATTCTAGAGGAGGTACAAACAAACAAACAAAAAAAAAACAAGACAAAGATGTAACATTAGGAAGTTTAAAACATTGTGATTATGAACTAATAAAGATGGCAGGACAAACATTGCTATAACAAACTTAAAAAGATATTAGAATAGCAGGGATTGCATTAGCATTCATTACAATAATCATCACATTCTGCAGAACTCTCATAGTCTCCCCAAAAGTCTCAGCACAATTCTAGAGGAGGTTCAAAAAAAATAAAAAAAAAATAAAAAAAAAACAAGACAAGGACGTAACATTAGGGGGTTTAAAACATTGTGGTTATGAACTAATAAAGATGGTAGGATGGTAGAATAACAGATTTTTCCAGTAGCATGCATTTTGTGAATTCACATTTTTGATGACTAACAGACCAAAAATACAGGTCAAATATCTAAACATTGTGCAACATTCTCACAACCTTCTAACATCACAGCTTAACAATTCCAAACAAAGCCCAAAAAAAAAAAAAAAAAACAAAGAAAGAAAATGCAAAACAAAGGCATAACATCAGGGGTAGTTTGAAACTTTGCTATGATCAACTTCGATAGTAGAACAGAGGTTGCACTTGCATGCATTAAGACATCAGTACCTTCTGCAGAACTGTCATAGCCCTTACCCCCCCCCCCCAGTATCTCAGCACAATAAATCTGGATGAAGTGAAAGTAAAATAAAAACACAAAGGCATAACATAAAAAGCAATGTGCTTATCAGCAAATACAGATGTTGGAATAATAGATTATGAAGTAAAATGCATTGCGTACCCCACATGTTTTAATGAAAACAGATAAATACCAGGCAAACATCTGAATATTGCACAACATTCTCACAGACTATAACCCCCCTACCAACCTGTCAGCACAATAACTCTAAACAAAGCAAAACATTATCATAGAACAAAGGCGTACCATCAGGGATAGTTGTAAACGCTGCCAGTGTACACAATACTAGTATAACAGGGTTTGCATTAGTATACATTAAAACAGCAGCTGTACATTCTGCAACATTCGCACAGCCACTAACTCCCCTCCCAACCTCTCAGCACAATAATTCTGGATAGAGCAAAAAATTATCATAGAACAAATGTGTAGCATCAGGCATAGTTGTAAACATTGCCGGTATACACAACACATACTAGCAGAACAGGGTTTGCATTGGTATACATTAAAACATCTGTATATTCCGCAGCATTCTCACAGCCACTATCCCCCCACTACCAATATTTCAGCACAATTGTACACAAAACAAAAATGCAATATTGAATATTCTTATGGAAGACTAGATAAAAAAACTACATCAAATTTGGACATTAATTGCAAACAAGCCTTCATTTCTCAGCCTCTTAGCAGAAGAATTCTGGACAAAGATAAAATAAAACTGTTACAACCACAGCCCCTCACCCCCCCCCCCCCCACACACACACACACACAAATCATCTTAGTGTAACAACTCTGCAGAAAAAAAGTTATACAATCCTCTCCCTAGGTTTCCTCCCCCCAGCAAAAAATAAAGTTAAAAATAAACCCAGCAACTTATCTTTTCTGCAGTTGATATAAGCTGCTACTAATCCTCTGCTTGCTTCTACTACACACAGACCAGACCTGCTCAGCCCTTTTAAATTGCCCTCAAAAGGACAGTTTTTCAGATCTTTTAGAAATTGCCCTTACAAGGGCAGTTAAAATAGAGCTGCTTTGCTGGTCCCAATGTCATTCCAGCAAAACCTGCATCCTCCTTCCATCCTCACAGCATACCTCTCAACATCTTAGCATGAAAAATCTGGACAAAGCCAAAAATAATAGGGGTACAAATGCTTAAAAATAGGGACACTTTTTAAATATTGCTTATATAAACTTACAAACTTGCTTTCAGACTTTGCTTTAGCATATAATTTTCTGAAGGATATAAAGTCTAAAACTTAAATGTATGTGTCTACTATTTTTTAGTGACGTCAATACTCATTACTGTATAAGAAAACCACAAATTTTATGAAGAACGAACCAAAAATATAAAGCAAAAATCTGGATATTCTTAAAAATCTGGGCAGTTTAGATATGTGCCTAACATTGACAATCAAAAGAACTGACCCTACAGACCAGATATTAAGGTAAATCCAATCAGGAAGCTAGAACTTGCTTCTTGATTGCTGCAGCCAATCAGGTCCCTTGCTTCACTGAAGCGGACCTGATTGAGAGCAGCTAACAAGTAAAGCAAGGGACCTGACTGGCTGCAGCCGTCAAGGAAGCAAGTTCTTTCAGGGGAAAAAAAAAGCGGAATCACGCAATGGTGCTGCCGAATAAACGAGGAAACAAGCAAGGAGTAGAAGCGATGTTGAAACCCGCGGCTGCTTCGTATGTGGACCCTTATACATGGGGAGATAATCGGGGGCTCCCCGCAGCTGCGGGTTTGGCGGCTGCCTAACGCCGGCTATGGTTGGCAATGAAAATGGGCTGGGGCCCATGCTTTGAGTTTGCTGACTCACTCTTATGCTTCACTGAGAATGTGCAAACACTGGAATTTGCTGGAAAACTCTCAGTTTATTATTGAGTGCTGCAGGGGTTACAGTTGCTGCCATATGCTTGGGCCTGTTTCTTTTAACTACGTGCTGCATGCTATCAACATGAGCTTTATCCCTCTGCCTTCTAGAGTTGTTCTCATTTGTAAGCATATCTGTGTGCTTTTCTGTGAGCTTGTACATCTGATAAATCTCAATGGCCTCATTCAAAGATAAGTCACTATCATGAAGCAAAATCTTTCTGACAGCATAATGAGAAGACAGGGAAAAGTCCATATTCTCTGGAATGGTTATTAGATTACTGTTTGTTACAAAGATGATAGCTTCATCCAGGTTGTTAAAGATTCTTGTACCAGATGAAAGGTGCATTTGCTTTTATCTGAATACAATATTTGGGATCTGATGTTGTTTTGTTTCCGATGTTTAATCAGTGGACAACATTTCTTCCTCATTTCCAGAATTCTCACAGAGTAGTCATTGTCAAATCTGTTGGGGTGTTGGTTAAATTTTAACGGGGCTTTCCTCCAAGCTGTTTTTAACACTAGTTCCTTATCTGGGTAAGAAAGGAATTTTACAATAGATCTCAGTGGAACTGAGGAAGATGTGAGCACTGGCTTACCAGTTGCCCTATGAGCTCTTTCTATACCAAACGAGAGCCCTTCTTGTAAGTCAAAAATTTTGGGACTCCAATTAATCAAAAATAAAATCATGTTCTCACATTCTGCCTTCTCTGGTACTCCAAAAATTCGGATCTTGCATCTCCTCTCCCTATTTTCAAGAGCATCAATTTTATTCATTAGCCATGTATTTTGTTTGAGAAGAAAGTCTGTTTGCAGTTTATTCTCCTTTAATCTTCCATCTATGTCAGTTATGGCTGTCTCTATATCCATTATTTTATTCTGATGATGATATTGAAAAAGGTCTCTAAAAACTTCAGTTAGTTTAGAACTAGTCTCACTTACTTTCTCTAGCTTTTGTTGGAAGTCATCTATCTTCAGTGATAATGACTGTAACGTGGAAGACACCAGCTGTAGTTCCTTCCTTAGTGCAGCATCGGATTGTGAAAACTTGGAGTTGTTCATTTTCCTTCAAGTTTAGTCTCCAATAATCTGACAGGAACTGTTTGGAATAAACACTTCAAAGTATGCAAAGTTCAAGTTTAGACTATTAGTAACTAGATTTTATAAAATGTAAATGTATATATATTGGTCTAATTCCTGTCTATTACAATAATTTTTCAGAGCTCAGGAAAAGTGCTGTGCTCAACTGGCCATCTAGGATCTGCCCCCTTCAAAACTTTTTTGAAGTTAAGAGGACCATTTCATGGTTAAAGTTTGCTGTCACAGCTTCCTCTGAAGTATTGCTGTCTCTAATATATTGCATATAAACTTTATAAGACACTCTATCACCTATACAAACTTCTCTATTATTTGCTTGACAACTGGCTATGCTATCTGAAGTTACAAAATGAGAAGTATTTTAGAGGTTTCTTTCTTTTTTCCTATTTCCTTATTTAACGTGACATCATATTGTCTTAATCTATATAGCAGCCATAGCAGTTTCTTGTTATGTTCTTTTCGTGTCTGACCTCACACTAGCTGGTAGTCAGTTATGTTTACAATACCTTCCAGGTCTTTGATTACCTAAGCAACAACTCTTTGAAGCATCTTTGAAGCTGGTAAAATACCAAAAGAAAGTCTACCATTCTATATTTTCCTAATACAGTATTATGAACAATTACGATCTGCCAGAATTCTTAGTTTGTATATAATACCAAAAGTAACTTACTGTTTGACACCAATTAGATTACTTCAAATATAAGCAATAGGTAATGCTCTCTTTTAATAACTTTAATAAAAATGGTTTTAAAACAATATCCATGCTGTCCTCCTCACAGCTGCCTCTACTAATTTTTTTCTTAATGACACCCAATCATCCCATTTGCTTCAATTCCTGCTTATTTTGAGTCATGCCAGCTACTGGTACTTTCCTAGTAGGATGCAGTGCTGCTGTATCATCAGAACTTAATTATCATTCTTTTGGCAACCTTCCTAACTCTGTAAATTATATCAGCACAGGCAAGGATGATACTACTGTTATGACTCTACAGTACCTGAGAAATTGCTGTAACATTGGGATTGTTGTATACATTTGCCCTTTGCTTTTAAACGGATAATTTGTTAACCTTTTGTAGATTCTCACAAGCTATGCAATATACATTTGCACGATCACATTCCTTGAGTTCTAGGTTTACAACAGGATCTCGTGCCACTGGCTTTACTTGACAGCCTGAATAAATGAACAATGTGTAAACACCTGTCCTTTCTGTGCCATTCAAACACACTGGTTCAAAGGTATCTCAGACAAAAAATAAACACTGCACATTATCTAATTTAAATTTAACGTTTGGCTTATTAATTCTCAGCATTTACTGCTGAGAGTCTCAGCTCACTTTCAAGCTTCTGTTCAATAACGCACAAATTATTTGAGTACACTTATCATTTTCACAGCTATACAAAATGTTTTCTAATACAGATTCTACAAAATTTATTAAAAGCCAGAGAATAATTCCTGTTGTGCTTATAGCCACACCTGCTATACAAAAAATGCACTCTAACTTTCTCATTTGTGCCTTTTTTATCAGATTCCCACTTGATTTTACATACATCTACTGCATCAGTTAATTATTTTAAACAAGTACTTGAAATGAAAAAGTTCTGCAATAATCGGTAGCTTTGACAAGCCAGGTTTGCTACTCTTTAAAGTTTGCCTTGGTTTATCATTTCTTAGCATAAAAACTATTTGTTGTCACGGGAATCATGCAGTTCAGTAAATTCACTCTTTGGAACAATTCTTTAGCTGAGCAACATACACATCTATAGCCAAAGCAGGACCACAAACTCTTGTATAAAATATATAGTAAATAAGCTGTTGCATTTTTTCTTGGCTCACAATGCTTCCTGAACATCTCTCTGGTGCTCTCATTTTGGCACTGTCCTATATCAGAAAAGTATATGGATATTTGCCAGAGTGGTCTGAAAACCAGTACCCTATACTTCAATAAATTAAACCTGTATGAGGTTTAAACTGATTCCAGTTAGATTAGATAACATATTAGCACAATCTTTAGATAAAACTGTCACTAATACTTTAAGAAGTGATGTTCAAAAGAGGTTTCCATAGTTTTGGGATTCTAGATTAATCATAAAGAAGAAGAAGAAACGAGCATTTACGCTATAGCAGAAGCATTTCTCGATCACTATTTCATACAGAGAATAACTACTGGTGATATTCCTGTTTGCATGCCAGGAATGAGTCATGTGTATGTGGTTATGTAACTGTCAAATTAAGTGGAGTAGGGTGCATGCCCCTATAGAACAATGCTTTTATACAGACTTCATCAAGCTAACATTTCAACATATTTGTTTTGTTCAGCTGAAGATTCAGCCAACTTTAAATCAACAAAATCTAGATGAAGCTTTGCTTCCATGATGTGTTCATTCAGACTATACCACTGTCACCAGCCCCTTTTTTTCCCATTTTGCATGGGATTGGGGTGTAGTGCAGAAAAAATAAGCATATGGCAAAACTAATAAAGAACAGTGCCACAGTGCCACAGTGATCCAAAGAGCAAGGAAGACCAAACAGTAGAAGTATTAGTGTCCTTAATGCAGATTTAATTCAAACAGCAATAAAAAAGTTACAGCGTTTTCGCTACTGACACTTCAGTAGCTTCTTCAGAGTAATAGGAATGGCGCCAAAATGCAGTTTAAATCTGTGGAATGACATCACAGGTATAAACGCAAATACAAACGTAACTTCCTTTTAAAGAAAGAAACATACACCTAGCTGGCAAAATTGACTTAGACACCTACCACTATATAGACATCATGTTCCCCAAGGTACCAGTGATTTTTGGAATTCCAAAAATTCACAAAAATTTACTCAATCCTCCTATGAGGGCCTTGGTGGACGGTAGGTCCTCTATGAATCACCCATGCGCACGGTTAGTGGACAAAATCCTGAGTAAATATTTGGTTTGTGCTTGATTTACCAATATGGCAAAACTAGTTAATAAGTCACAAGACAAAAAATACAATACTACAAGTATATTAACTATATAACTCAGTCAACGCACTCCATTACATCAATAATGAATGAAGGGGCCCACTGTTACAGAACATAAATAAATCACAGATGTCTTTAATAAATACTTCTAGAGAGGATGTCTACAAGGATGAAAGCACTTATCCCAATAAAACATATAAAAGGAATGATCTAGAGTCAGTTTCTTTTTTTTAAAGGAGGAGGATTTGGAACTGCATTTAAATAATTGGGCTCTCAACAATACTGTATTGGAGTTTTGGTTTGTCCTGATGCATATTCCATATATACAACCTGGTTGGATGGAATTACTGGAGTCTCCATCTGTGGGTAAACTTTAATTGACTGCCTTTATTCTGGAGTTGTTGTCACCTGACACAATCAAAAAACGGACTTCTCAATTCCACATTCCTGGTTAACAAATCTAAAATAAATGCACACATATGTACATAACGCATCATGAGTAATGGATAAGTGCAAACACTGGAAAGTGGTAACAATGCTCATGCCGCTGGTTATTATTCTGACAAGTAGTAACAGAAAGTCAGCATCATATCAGTTATATGAAGGGTAAGGCAAAACAAAAGGCTCATGACAATGCAGGTACACAAAGTGACATGCACCTGACATAATGAGTTAAAGCTCAACTCTTTGCTACCAGAGGCAATGCTGTCCACCATTTCTTCCAGCAGCTATGACAAGGGTATGTCAAAAAACAGGTATATGGATGTGAGACACATGCATATAAAGTAGTAGGCTGCTCTTGGCTATGTATTATATTAAACACAGTGGGTCAAGCCACAGCCATATCTGTGTGCAAATGTAGGCTTATTCTATGCAGATGCTACTTCCGAACAAGAACTGTATAACATAACAGAAGTGTGCAACCTTCCTACTTTCACAGTGGTAATACACATGCATTCAGTTCCTCTACAAACTGCAGCTATAAATCAGGAACTGGTATGTTAGTGCATTAGTACACAAATGCACATAACACATATATGCATCATCTATACAGTAAAATAACCCTGATGTACACTACCAGGCAATCCAGTTGTGCAGTTCTGGTTATTGCCCACATGGCTGCAGCATGCAGCACAACACTCAAAACTACACAGAAAAGATACATGTGCAGCCTCCTAATCCTGTGGGCCTAATAATGTAGAAACAATATGTGGCTATTTACAAAAAGTGACTTTGATACCTTAATATACCTATGCATATCACAAGCATTACTGTCAAACATAGATGGCCAGTGGCATGATGTATGCTATGAATGCCTACCCAAACACTGCTATGCTTCTCTGGACAGTACCATAGCCAATGCCTGAGAAGCTGGGTGCTGATATGTCTTGGGAAACAGCGCTGGTGACCTCAACCACAAAGTCTGTAGACCCTACTTTTTCAAAAAGAATAATGACAATTTGTGTCATGTTGCAGCTGGACACAAAGCAATACAAAGTGAGCAGTTAGACTCCCTTACTAATGTGTATGGCAGCACACTATATGAATCAATGTGGATACTATAGCTGGAGATGTGCTGAAACAGCTATATCACATGAATTCATGCCTAGTGTAAGTAATGAAGTCCCTCAGCTGCAGGACTCATCACCATAATGTGCAAATTACAGTAATGCCATAGAAGAGGTCTTGCAGATGTAGACTGTTGCCAATGCCATATAATCTATTAAGGACATCAAGTCACATCTACACCCATATGCATGCATGTATGCATAAATATGATACTTCTTGAACAACTATGTGTTATGTGCTGTGCAGGCCTTGAAAGGCAGAATGCATGACATGCCATTACCAGCTAATCACATTCATAGGTGCAGATATAACCTAACAAAACCTCAAGTAAGTCACAATGCATATCACATTTCCATTATGGCAGCTAGATTCTAGATTCCACTTTATCACTCCTCTTCAGATGTATGGAAATTACTGGTGCTAAGATAAACACAATGTGAGGGTTGTCTTTATTGTGCCTACAATGTGTCCCCTGCAGTACATCACCCACTATGCAATGGGACAATATGACATCAGAAATTGCCAGGCTGTTATATGAGATATGTCTGAAAAGGTACAGAAGTATGATGAATACACCATAAAAGTAGTTGTCTTCATTTCTTTCTCTGCAGTCCTGTCATCTGGAATTAATGTCTTACTGGATAGCCTCAGACCTTTACAGCTGATAACATTACCCCTTTCTAACTGACCAGACTGTCAGTTATGTGTCTAGTAAATGTGATTTTGAGCCCTGACTTAAAATTTTCAGAGGTAAGGATCCCCCCAAAAGGCACACTATAAGAACTTTTGAATGAAAATAATATATATATCCAGCTTTCATAACTAAAGGGAAACAATGTGTAATAATAGGTCAGCCTCTAGAGTCTGCATGACCACTGATAGTACACGAAGAACAAGCCTCTCAGATAGTAGACTTAACACATCCCACATTATATGACTATGTTGATGTGCAATTTGGCTAATAAAAATAAGAGCTACAAATCAGAGAGACAACCATCAAATTCACATCCATCCCGGATATACGAGTGCCACATTGTTGGAACACCCTCTTTTTATCTCTCAGCCCTCAATATATTGTGAAAATAGATAAAGTGGCCTTCATCATTCACGCAATTATGCTGCAAATGCAAAAAAGCAGTAGGACAAGGTACAAATCTTGACTTGAGATGCCTAACCAGATTCTATATAAATTCTGTCCTTACAACCCTATCTTATTGACTTTAATCAAATAAAACTACAACAAAAACACGAGGAGATGGAAGAAGGGAACCAAAACTGCACAGAAAAAAAATCAAACCAAACATCTGCTATTCTGTTGAGCTGATTACACAAATGTACTATATTAATTCCTTGTTCTACACCTGTAACTCTTTCATGTTAATCTCTTCCTCCTCCTCCTGTTATCTCAGCAGATGACCATGCTGAACATCTACACCCTATGAGGAATATGGTGTTACTATTCCCTGAAAGAGCATTGTAGCAAACTCCACCAGAAGCAGAATTATTGGTGAAACACATTCCCAAAGCAGCAAGCTGTATCAAAAATATCACTAGCCATGACGTCCCTGAAAAAGACAGGTTAAGCAGGCCACGGTCTAACAGGACCCTCAATGGAACTGTTAGGACAGTCCTATTATACAATGACCCCCCCCCATTAATATTCCAAAACGTGCACACTGATTGGTCAGCGTGCACGTTATAAATCAGAGTTATAGTAATGGAAAAAGGTCCGATCGCCCGGAATTTTTCCATTAGTATAACTCTTTTTTTTTTTTTTTTTTTTTAACAGCAACGGAGAACGCAAGGTCTCTGTTGCTTGTTACAACCTGTCTCGCCATGTTAAATGAGTTTAACATAGCGAGACAGCTTTTAAAAAAAGCAACGGAGCATCTTTGTTGCTTTTTTTAAAGTTGTCTCGCTATGTTAAACCCATTTCACATAGTGAGACACTTCAAAAAGCAACAGAGATCTTGCTTTCTCCATTGCTTTTGCCCACAGCTCTGATGTACTGCGTAAATATACGCATGTGCAATACATCAGAACTACCGCAGAATACCCAGACAGCTGCGGAAGGGCAGCAAGGAGGATTAAACAATGCCATTATTTTAAGAAAAGTAATTATTTTTTTTTTAAAATAATGTCATTATATAATAGCAATAACCCACTTCTGGGTGTGGGTAATACTGGATTTACCCAAGGTTGGCTACGCCCTTGTGACCAAACCACACCAACCGTGGGTAAATCCAGCATTACCCACACCCAGGCGTGGGTTATTGGTATAGTAAACTCCAGTAAAAAAGACAGGGCAGTCAGATATAGCCTGTATACCTACAGAAACCTTTGGCTTACATTGGACAAATCAATACCTACAGGTGCTTTTAGTTTGTTTTGGGTAAATCAAATACGAACTGATGATTACCATCTTTGGCTTTAGAAACATGTTCATAGTTGCATTCTGCAAGATATTAAATGACTCACCCTCTCCCAAGGGGATTATGAGGTAGAGAACAATAGCAGAGTAATATTTTCATGGAATGCTATATCAGATATCACTTCTGAAATAAAGAAATGACTCGTATATAATGCCACTCATGTCCTTATAGAAGGCTATATATATGAAGATGAAGATGCCAATCATGCAATCTGGAGTACACAGGCTCAAAGGAGAACTTAATAAAGTCATCTAGCTCAGATGCCATGAACTCAGTGGGCAAGAATTGTGTGAAGAACAAAAAATAGAAGTTATGTTCTTACCATAACATTCCATGTTAGTTGTCTTCTTCTCGCCTTCTTTCTTGCTGGATGGGTTCGGAGCCGACCTCGGCTCCGACTCGCCACTCTAAAAGCTCGAGAGTTGGTTCCACCGGCTCGAGGCTCCCCCTATATCCCACAATGCTAGGCGTGAGTTACCTCAGATCTCGTTTGTAAGCTAGGCCCAGCTTATAATAGCAATAGAATAATTATAAACAAAGTCCACCTCTATAAACCAGGGAGAAGAGAAGGGTGACCTACATCCTGATCCAGGAAAATATGCACAGCAGCATATACCTAAAGTAAAGAGGTGGTAGAAAGAGAGGTCACAATCAAACTCCTCTAGGTCTGTCCAGGCCAGGGGAAGGAGGGTGGGGAAAGAAGGCGAGAAGAAGACAACTAACATGGAACGTTATGGTAAGAACATAACTTCTATATGTTAAGTTGTCTATCTCGCCTTCATTCTTGCTGGATGGGGCCGTCCTAGCACCTTGTCCCGGGTGGCCTAACGGAACAGACTCTTGAGAACAGTGGAACCAAAGTTAGCTCTATGCCTAGAAGCTAAATCCAACTTATAATGAGAAATGAAAGTGTGAGGAGTAGCCCAAGTAGCCGCTGCACAAATGGTGTCAATAGGCAGTCTGTCTTGGAAGGCTATAGAAGTAGCCAAAGCTCTGGTGGAATGGGCTTTAGGTTTGTTAGGCAGCTTTTGGTGTCTAATTTCATAAACAAGGGAAATCAGAGATGTTAGCCATCTAGATAATGATACCTTAGAAACTGAAAGTCCCTTTCTGCCTTCTGCATAAGAGACAAACAGCTGGTCAGATTTTCTGAATTGTTTGGTTCTATCCAAATAGTACCTTAACTGACGATGAACATCTAGCCAATGCAATTTTTGTTCAGACCTGTTAGAATATTCTGGAGAAAACACAGGGCGGTCAATGCTTTGATTCAGGTTAGACGCCGAGGCTATCTTAGGTAAAAAGGACGGGTTGGTTCAGAAGATACCCTGTCCTTATGGAACAACAGATAAGGAGGTCGACAGCTGAGTGCATGAAGTTCTGAAACTCTTCTAGCTGAAGTAATAGCTACCAGAAAGAGTGTCTTCCATGATAGCAATTTTAAAGAACAGGAGGCTGCAGGTTCGAAAGGGGAAAGAATCAAAGAACTAAGAACTAAATTTAGGTCCCAAGGAGGTGGAGGATTTCTTATAGGAGGTCTGAGTAGAAAAACTCCCTTCACAAAAGCTTTGCAAAGCTTGTGGGACATTATGGCAGACTCTGAAATGCCCACATGAAAGTTAGAAATAGCTGCCAATTGAACTTTAAGAGTAGAAGGAGATGAACCTGCATGGAAGAGTTCAGCTAGAAAATCAAGGACCATTTGGATGGAAGCAGTGAAAGGATCTATGTCCCTTCCTTGAGCCCAATAGGCAAACGTTTCCACTTACTCAAATAAATCTTTCGAGTGGAAGATTTATGGAAGCTATCAAAATATCTCGAACAGAGTGAGATATTTGAGGAAGCCTGGCTAAGGTTGGAATAGGAGGAACCAAGCAGTGAGGTTCAGAGAGGGAAGGGAGCGATGAAACTGACCCGACTGATGGATCAAAAGATCTGGAACTAGGTCCAGATGCCAAGGTTGCTCCAACAGAAAATGATGTAGAAAGGGGAACCAAACCTGTCGAGGCCAATAAGGAGCAATGAGGATCAAGCAGGCCTTCTGAGCGATAGCTTTCTGTATCACTTGAGAGATTAGTGGGAAGGGAGGAAATGCATACATAAGTCCCCGGGGCCAAACTTGGACTAGAGCGTCTCTGCTGGGCTGGTCTGGTAGCGGGAATAGGGTGAAATAATCTCTGCACTTGCTGTTTTGGGGAGTAGCAAAAAGATCGCAGCAAGGCTGACCCCACTTGAGAAATATTTCTCTCACCACAGAGTCTTTCAGAGACCACTCGTGAGGCATGAGGATAGCTCTGCTCAACTTGTCCGCAATTTGATTGGACTTCCCGGGGATGTGCGTTGCTATCAGAAACCGCTGAGAAGAAATCGCCCATTGCCACAGTCTGAGTGCTTCTCGACACAGGGAGTAGGACCTGGTTCCGCCTTGTTTGTTGATATACCACACTACAGACATATTGTCCGTCTGGATTGCTATCGTTCCCAAGGGAAGAGAGTCTTGAAGGGCTTGCAACGCTAAAAGCACTGCTCTCATCTCTAGAACATTTATGTGCAAGTGGCATTCGTCTGGTTGCCATGTGCCCTGGACAGTTCTGCCCTGATAATGCCCCCCCCACCCGATCAGGGAGGTGTCCGTTGTCAAAGTAGCAACCGGAGGGGAAGGAACAAAGGGTCTTCCCAATAAGAGCTGAGGGGAAGACATCCACCACAGAAGATGATTTCTGCATGTTTGCGTGATCATAATGGTATGGGACATCGGAAGTTGCTGGTATGACCATTGTGTGAAGAGCATCCATTGAAGGATTCTCATGTGGAACCTGGCTAATGGAAGCAGAGGTATGGCAGCCGCCATAATCCCCAACACTTTCAGAACTAACCTGGCTTTGACTCTGCTGCTGCTGAAGAGGAGTGAGACCAGTTTGTGTATGTCTGCTATTCTCTGATGTGTTAGTCTCGCAGACATGTTGACTGTGTCTAGATTTGCCTATGAAGGTAATAGTACGACAAGGCGACAAAACAGACTTTTCGCAATTTATTGAAATGCCTAACTTTTGACAAATGCGAAAGGTGTAGTCCCTGGCCATTAGGAGAAGATGCTTGGTGGGAGCTGTGAGGAGCCAGTCATCCAAATATGGAAACACCTGGAATCCTTGACGTCTCAGGTGAGAAGCTACCACTGCCATGCATTTGGTAAACACCCGGGGGGCAGTGGTGAGACCAAAGGGCAGGGCCCTGAATTGAAAATGACTGGTTCCCAGCCTGAAGCGGAGGAATCTTCTGGAGCGTCTGTTCATTTTTATGTGATAGTACGCATCCTGAAGGTCTATAGAGCACATCCAGTTTCCCTTTCCCAAAAGGGGAAGGATGGACTGCAGCGTGACCATCCGAAATCTTGTTTTCTTGACTGACTTGTTCAAGATACTGAGATTGTTTGCGGAACCACATTTTCCCACTTTTCTGGCCTTTGGGGTAAGGCCTAGAAGGAGTAGAAAAACGGACTCCGACGGCAGAAAGAGTCTTGCCATCTGTCTCGCACCTAGTCAAGGTTTCTTTCACTTGAGGACCAAAGAGAGATGATCCATCAAACGGGGAATTAGTGAAAGACGTTTTAAAGGGGTCCGCAAAGTTGCATAGCCGCATCCAGGCATGCCTGCGTAAGGCCACACCTGTCCCTGCGGCCCTGCTCGCTCCATCAGCCGCATAAGAAAGGAGGTGCATGGAGGAGTTAGCTATGGAGTTCAGGGTAGCCAGCTGGGTGTTCATCTTGTCTTGAAAACCTGCAGCCGTAGGATCCTTCAACATGTCACTCGCTTCTTTGATCAAGTCTCTTTGAAGACGAGTAAAATGGCATAGGTAGTTCAGCTTAACGCATAGCAAAGGTCGCTGACGAGAACATCCGCTTCCATCCTGTCCATAGACCTAGATTCTTTGTTAGGGGGATGAACAGGTACTGAAGGATCAGCTAGTTCCTTCTTGGTGGCAGCAGCTACCACCATAGCATCCACAGAAACACCTTTTGTGAGAAATTGCTTGTCAGTTGGTGCTGTTATAAATTTGGAGGGTCTCCTGGGGTAGGGTCCACTGAATCAGGAGCCGTCCAAGCCTTCTTTGCAACCACCTGCATGAGGGGATCAAAGGGGGACACCCAGGAGGTGGAAGGGCGAGAGCCAACGCCTCAAGATACACAGATTCATCCTCCGAAGGGTTAAGGGCTGGCCAATTTCCCCTCTGTTTCAGGATCTCTAGAATGTCTGCGAAAGAGACATCTTCAGAAGGGGAACGTGGGGAACCCTCGAATCCTCTAAATCTGTGTCAGAGGTGACAGACTCAGGTGAGTCTATGTGCTTCCTCTTACACTTTCTCTTCCTAGGGGCTCCTGCCAATTCAGGAGAGGCCTCGAAGAGGATGAGATCCCACAGGGGATTGTTGAGGAGCTTGCTCTCTGTGGTCTGGGATGAGGGAGTGAGTCGACATAACCAAAGGCACCGAAGTGGGAGGGGTGGACGGAGCCGACTGTGGAGTCAAACAAGGTTCCAACACACTCCGCATGACCTCGAATGCACCCCTGTCAGGCAGAGCCAGAGGTCCCCGCTCCGAAAAGCTGAGAACCTCCCTCGGCACCGACAGAGATGGCTCCGAGGCCGATGTCGGAGCCGAACTCACCAGCGCCGAAGCACCAAGAGGGAGAGGGGGGTCGGACAAGGGTCTGATGCCACTCACCCCCTCGGAGCCGAAGAGGGAAGCCCGGCGCCGAGATTCTTCAAAAGAAGAAATCGGAGCCGACGACGGAGCCGAAGACAAATGTATCGGCCCCGACGCTACCACAGTCTCGGTCCCGAGACGCCCCGGCTCCGAGCTCAAAGGAGTCGGAGGAGGAACATTTATTGGAACAAGTTGAGGCATCGACTGATGAGTCGGACTCTGGAGCATTTGGGTCAGTGCCTCGGACTTCAAAAGTCTACTCACTACCCTCTGGAGGTCGTGATCCGAGAGCCTCGATGACCTGGAGGAGTGAGATCTATGGCTCCGTTCAGACAGCAGGGGAGACGCTGGAGCCGAATGAACGGAGCCAAGGGACGGTGACCTCGATCTCTTTCTAAATGTCGGCTCCGATGGTCTGATCGGAGACAACCCAGGAATCTCTAATGCCTCGGCTCCAGCCGGAGCCGAGGAAACCACGGATACTGCAGTCAAAGACTCATCGGCTCCAGCCGGAGCCGATGAAGCAGTAGGCCGAAGCCTTAGGCCTCGACTCTGAAGCTGGAGTCGAGGTCTTAGAAGCCTTAGAAGGTTTCCCGATGACACAGAAAGGGAACCTTCAGGCTTAATTAAACCCCTCAAAATGAGTTTATTTTTTCTCTCCTGCAGGACTCTAGGGCTGAAGCCGTGGCATACAGCACAAGAGTCCTGCAGGTGTAAAGGTCCCAGGCAATACACACAAGAAGTGTGACCGTCTGTCAGAGACATTTTCTGACAGCACGAGTCACACTTCTTGAAGCCTGAGACCTTTGTATCCTTGGACATATTCAAGGAACCGAAGTGTAATCACACACAGAAAACACACACACACAGATTACACTAATAGGGTTCAAAGGGAATTATTTAAACTAAAGGTAAATTAAATAAGAATTCCCTAATTAAAACACATACACACCCTAAGGATAGGGAAGGAAGGGCCCAAAGGCCTTGGGAAAGAACTATAAGTTCTTTAGAAAAAAAGGGGGCTGGATAAAAGGTAGAAGGGATAATAAGTCCACTACACTAAAGGGAAAGAAAAATACACAGAGCTAGCCTAAGTCTAAGAATTTAAACTAGTCTAACTTTCACTAACCTGGAGCCGGTAGAAAACACACCTCGATCGCTGTAGCGGCAAACGAGATCTGAGGTAACTCACGCCTAGCATTGTGGGATATAGGGGGAGCCTCGAGCCGGTGGAACCAACTCTCGAGCTTTTAGAGTGGCCGAGTCGGAGCCGAGGTCGGCTCCGAACCCATCCAGCAAGAATGAAGGCGAGATAGACAACTTAACATCCAGGTTTGCTTGGCTGGGATCAAGACTTGTTTTGAGCATTAAAACAAAAATTTTCTTCCACAAAGTCAAGTATAATTTCCTGATAGTAGGCCTTATGGTTGCCTGAATAAGAAGTACCACAACAAAGGAGAACTATTTTGTCTAGTAAAAAAAAAAAAAAAAAAAAAAAAACAGAAGCATAACTGTCATATGAAGGCCATGAAGACAAGGATGCAAGATCAAGTTCCAATACTGCAGGATCCATGCTCTAACAGAATTCAGAACAAATGTGTCACAACCAACAAGAGATCACCTGGATATGTTTGATATTGTCTCTTTTTGCTTTTAAAGGAGGATTTTGAATAATAGCAATGTGATGGAATGTACAAAGCATGCTCCTTGATCAAGATCTGGTAGATCAGACTGCACAGAAATGTCAGCATATCCTTATCTGGGCACGTCTGAAGACCAAAACCATCTGCCTTTTACTGCCATACACAATCCAAAAGAACTATATAACTTAAATGTCAGAAAGTCTTTTTTCCCTGCCACATGCACTGCCATCAGTTAAAACTTGAGGAACAAGGAGAGATCCCACAGTTCACAGCCAGCCAGCACAGTTGGTGTAAACTTGAGGCATCCTGCTTACCTGTTTTGGTTTTGGAGTCCATGAAATTTTCAAAAGTTTTCTCTAACTCTGCATTTCAAAACCAACAATTTTCTATTGCATAGCCCAGAGTTCAAATCCCACAGCCATTTGTTCTTAATGAGAAAACCACAGCTTTTACTACATGGATCTTCGTTAACAATGTGATGATCTTTCCTCTTACACAGATTTGCCATAGCATTTCTTCCAAAATGCAATGTCTTTTGATTTTGTGGCTGGAATCATCATCTGCAAAGATATTCAATCCCAAGAAAATGAAATTTGTCACTGCCTCAGTTTCTTTCCCACCTTCTTGCAAAGAAACAAAAGGACCAAATTACTTTTTTTTTTCTTTTTCTTTTTTTGTTTTACACCAAGCAACAAGGCATCTTTTGCACTTTTTGCATTCACCATTTCCAACTGGCTCTTCAACTCTTTAGTTTCAGGCAGTAAAGTGATATCATCTGCATATCTCATGTTGTTAATATTTCTCCTGCTAATCTTGCTTCCAGCATATGATTAATCTAACCCAGCGTTTTGCATTACATATTCAGCATATAACCTGAATAAGCACAATGACAAAAGACAGCCTTGTTGTACTCCCTTTTCAAGCTTGAACCAGTCACTTATTCCATATTCAATTCTATCGGCTGCATACAAATTCAAGAAGCAAATAAGGTGACCTAGTATCCCAACATCCTTGCTTCTCGATGTTGGCAATTCGACTTCTGATGTGTTTGTACCTTTTAAAACCAGCTTGTAGATCTGGTACTTCTTTGTCCATATATTGCTGGAGTCTAATTTGCAGGCTATTCAGCATTACAATGCTAGCATGTAAAACAAGTGCAATTGTTCAATAATTTAAGCACTCTTTAGCACTGTCCTGTTTTGGGATGGGAATACAAACTGACCTTTTCTAATCTAATGCCAAATGTGTTTTCCAAATTTGTTGGCAAATTCCAATCAATAATGTAACAGAGACATTTTGCAGGATTTTTAAGCTTTTCAGTTGGAATTTCATCTCTTTCTGCAGCCTTATTATTAGCAAGGCTTTCTAGAGTCCAATTTAATTTCAGTCTCCAGGATATCTGGCTTCCGGTTCATCCTATATTGTTATTCTGTAAATTCTTGCAACCTCATATTATCATCTTCTGCTTCTGTTGGATTCCTCCTAGATTTGGCTTTTATCAGTCCTATTTTTGTCTGAAAGCTTTGCTTAATATCACCAATCTTCTTGAACAGATCTCTTGTACTTCCTGTTCTCCTGTCTTCTTCCAAAAACAGAAGAAAATCCACGTCCAACCTGGTCAACGAGTTTTATTGAAGCGCTTTTCGGTACACAGTAAATAGCCTTCTTCAGAATATAGTATAGTGATAAACTTTACATGTTTTTAAACACAAAAAGGCGCCAAATTTAATCAGCATTACATAATTAAGCAATTAAAAATCAGACTTCTTTTAACTGTTTTTAAAGGTACAACTTTAACACACTGGAGAATGATGCACTCTGCAAAACTAGTAAAGGAGTTGTATAAATACATACAAACACAGGCTTAAGCTATTTATATAACAATTTCAAAATTTGTGAGAAAATAACTGAGTGTCCAACTGGTTATTATACTTGTGGACCACAAGAATCTGAACAAAGAATTTAGTATAAACACTGCAAAAAAGGAAGCATTAAAAGAAATGTTATCAAAATTAAATTATGAAATACCTATAAATACTTATGAACTACTAACATTAATTCACATAAAAAAGATGAGTAAAAGGCAAAGAATGATGAATAAAAATGAAAAATCATAAAAATGAAAAATAATAATCAATAAAGTATATCTAATGATGCAAAAATAGCTCTAAAATACATTAACAGTTTATTAGATAATAAACAGCTACTTATTTATTACCTAAAATGTATTATGTTAATCTAATTTTTAAGAAAAATACTAGATTTATTGAAGGCGATTTGTAATTTACCTAACCAGGCTTCTCAATTTCAACAAAACCCCTATAGACAGAGCTTCATTTAAACCTGGGAAATTACTCGCATTTAATTTTATTTGCCACTTCAATTCCAATTCCAAGAGTTTCAGGGAGTAAGGGCCACCTCTAGGATTATTACCTAGTCTATCAATGACCAAAAATTTAAACATGTGGTCAGGAAAAATTGAAATGTGCTTAGCTAATGCATTGTCTGCTTTCCTGTGGGAAATAGCGTAGATATGTTCATAAATTCTGTCCCTGAGCCTACGCTCAGTTTTACCCACATAGAAAGCAGGACAATGCGAGCATTTAGCGACATATATAACCCCTTTCGAGTTACAATTAAATTTGTCACGTAGTTTATAAGTTGTATTCTCAACCTTAAAGGAATTATTTTCAAGAACATGTTTACACATATTACAAGATTCACATTTGACCATCCCAGTCGGCTTCCTCAACATGTCAGGTTTGAATCTTAAAGAGTCCTTCAAATTTAGGCCACGTCTAAAGGTGACCTTAGGTCTATGTCCTATTTTGTTCATTAAAGAGGAATTGTTTTTGAACAAGTTCCAATTTTTGTTCAAAATATTGATACATGCTGAACTTGATTTAACATAAGTAGTGGAAAAGGAAATAGTCCTACTCACTTCACTATTGTGGGTGTTAAAAATTTCATTAGTATCGAAATTGATGTTAATGTCACATATAAGTCCAGATTCATTTCCTTCTATATCTTCACCACTCAAGCTGTTACTAGGGGCGTTAACACTAGAGGTTTTGATAGCCAATAAAGGACTAAAGTGTTTATTAACTCTCTTTAGTTGAACCTCGGCTATCATTTCATCAATGAGCTCAACCGGGTACTCTCTTTTAAGAAACGCTGCCTTTAAAAATAGACATTCGTCATTGAACTCATCATCGAGAGTAACAATCCGGGCCGCTCTAACTAGTTGCCCTTTAACAACAGCCTTCTTTTGATACGAAGGGTGACAGCTTGAGTAGTGGAGAAATGCGTTGGAATATGTCGTTTTCCTGTGGACCCTTGATGTAAAACTATGCAATTCTAAATTCTTTGACAACATTATGTCCAAATAAGAAATAGAACAACTATCAAATGTGAAGGTAAACTTCAAGAATTCAGTAGACCTGTTGAAAAAGTCGACTGTAGAAGCAGCTGTCTGTTCATTACCTTTAATCAACATAAAAATGTCGTCAAGGTACCTGGTATAGAACACAACTGATTCTTGGTAGATCTCTGACGTAAAAATTATGTCTGATTCCCAAAAAGCCATTACCAGGTTTGCTACACTTGATCCACACGGGGAACCCATAGCGATACCTATTTTCTGGATGTAAAACAAAGAATCAAACATGAAAAAATTATAAGATAGGACCAAATCCAATAATTCGGTCACTATATAGATCTCCCTTTTAGGGAGCTTATATTTATACATCATAAAGGTTACCCATTCTATAGCTATATCGTGTGGAATACAGGTGTATAGGTCTTTAACATCGACCATTAAAAAGTTGACCTTACTATCAAACCTGAGTTGGTTAATCTGGTTTAAAAAGGACCAGGAGTCTTTACAGACCTGCTTTTCTTGGGTTACTATTTTTTTGTAATGTAACATCTATTACTTTAGCACAGACATATAGAGGTGATCATCTGCCATCCACCAAAGGTCTCATAGGAGGCTCATGTAAGTCTTTGAGGATCTTTGGGATCCCGAAAAAACTTGGATACATGGGGAATGAAGTGGACAAATAATTAAGCAAATCATTATCAATATGTCCTTCAATGAATAAATCATTAATACATGATCTGACCAAGTTATTGTTATTCTGTATATTCTTGCAACCTCATATTATCATCTTCTGCTTCTGTTGGATTCCTCCTCGATTTGGCTTTTATCAGTCCTATTTTTGTCTGAAAGCTTTGCTTAATATCACCAATCTTCTTGAACAGATCTCTTGTACTTCCTGTTCTCCTGTCTTCTTCCACTTGCTTTAACTGTTTATTTAAATATATCTAATTTCTCCTTGTTATTCTTTGAAACTCTTTTATCTTGATATTTATTTTCCTAGCCCCACTATTTTTTTATCTCCTTCTTGCCTTGGTCACTTTTATGGCCCCCACAGGCAAATATTTTGCCTTGTTACTCTTCTTTCTATCTGGAATATTTCTGATGCCACATCATGGACAAAAATCACAAAAATTCTGTCCATGGTGGCTCATGTGACTAACCACATGATGTAATCCCTTAACTCTATTCTTCACTCCCACTACATATTCACTTGGAATACTGCTATGCTTGTTTCTCATTGGTCTAGATGTTCTCTTGGTTCTGTTAATTTAATTCTAAACTCTGCAATATGAAGATGATGGTTTTAGTCTCAGTCAGCTCCAAATCTTGTTTTTGCTGGCTGTATAATATTCCTCCTTCTCTAACTGCAAAGTATCTTGGTATTGGTCATCTAGTGGCAGCTGTGTGTGAAGCCGTATTAAGCTGCTGAAAGAGTGTTTCCTATGACCAGTTAATCATCTTAAGAGATTTCTACTAATCTATGTCCTGCTTCAATATCTACTCCAAGGCCAAACCTGCTTATTATTAATGTTTTACTTTGACTACCGGCTTCAGCATTCATATTACCTATGATGACTGCAACAGATTTTTTGTGTCTTTGTCAAAAGCTGCTGCTGATCCTCATGAAACGTGTCAATCACCTGCTCTACAGCATCTGCAGTTGTATCCTAAACTTGTATTACTATTACAATGTTAACTGGATTACCTTGGAGTCTGAGATTATTTTGGGATTGCAAATGAGCACTGATTGTAACACTTTTTGATCAGCTATAAGGGTTAATACATGTTTTCTGCCAAGATTCTTGACCTCAGTAGAATATCTGAGTATCTGATGTAAGATGACCTATTCCATTCCATTTTATGCCACTAGTTCCCAAGAAATCAGTGTTTATTCTTGTCATCTCATCCTTAACCACTTCAGATTTACCACTGTTCATAGTTCTTACATTCCAAATTCCAGTGGTGTATAGTTCTTTGCAGCACTGGACTTTCATCATTGAGTTCCTCAGCAGACAGTATTAGAGTGGATACCATTACACCTTGGGGTCTCATTTTCCACTGTTAATGTGATAGGTTTCTGGTTGCATTTCTCCAAAGAGTTTTCTTGGTAAATACTGGAGTGGCTTTCCATTACCTTCTTAAGGGATCACCTTTTGTCTAAACCCTTAACCATCACCTGCCCATCCAGAGTAGTCCTACATTAGCTAATGTCTTTGCTTGGATATATATATATATATATATATATATATATATATATATATATATATATAATACACACTGAGCAGAGTGGATGAGAGTTGTTAACCACAACTGTTAGCTGAGATATATAAGTATCCTGTTTTTTTTTATTATTTATACAGATTATTGTTTCTAACAATTAATATATAGCACTTTTATTGCCTGCTTTTTAGTCTTTGAGTGTATTTTATTGCCATTAACTAATCTGCCCAATTTCTTTGCAGTTAAAATCTGTTTAAAAACTTTCATTTGTGGTTTTCTCTAGTGCTTACTGTCTGTAGGCTATTGTTTGTGGCTTTCTCTAGTGCTTACTGTCTGTAGGCTATTGTTTTTGTCCTCACCCCCCCCTCCCAGTTGGTGTCTTGCTGTTTATACTTGGTGGCTTTGAAGTTGCCCGCCCCTACTGTAAATCTGATCTGTGACACACCTCCCAGTCTAGTGTCATTAGCTCATTCTACCTAATACAGAGAGAACATTTAATAAGGCCTTCTGTTTCTCCTTTTTCCCTTTCAAGAAATTTTTTTTTTTTTTGCCTGAATCTGATTGTGTTCTGACTGTGCTTCTCAGACATTTTGGAAATATAGAGTATATTTCAGAGCATGTATTATAAATGTAATTGCCTTAATATTGCTACAACTCAAGTGCTCTAGGTTGCACTGCATCTGAAGTGTTTGTGTGTTTTAGCTGCTTTTCTGTATATATAGACTTCTCTGTTTCTTTAACTAAATAAGCTCTGCAAAGTTATTTTATTGCATTCCTGCCTGTATTTCTGAGTTTTTTGCACTTTTAAAGTTTATTTTTGCTTAGTTTAACTAGTAGGCTACACACTCAAGTGCGCTAGCCGAATTAAAGCATTTACTGTGTTTTTGTACCTAATTTCTACTACTTTATAAAAAATATATATATATATATATATATATCCTTGTTTCCGCCTTTACTGAACTAGAATATTCCATTCTTCAGGTATTGCTGATCTCTGGGCTGTGTCATAGTTCCTGTGTTGCCCATATCCTTATTTGGATAGGAGGAAGCTTCTTTGTTCACCAGTGAGCGTGGGGAGCTCTGAGCAGCCTATCTGTCCCTTGAGGAGTGGTTCCAGCCAAGTGACTTGTAGCTTATTGGTTGTTTTGGGTCATTTCCTATCTCTTTCTAACCCCCTGCTTTAAAGCCAGCTTTAGCGCGCTTTTGTGCTTGTAATTTAAAGTTTGTCCTGTTTGTTGCATTTACCTGTTGATGCTACACACTCAAGTGCACTAGCCTGTGTTACATATTTATTGCATTTTCCTGCTGTTTGTTGCAAAAAAAGAAAAAAAAACAAAAAAATTATCCTTGTTTCCCATCTTTCCTGACCTAGAGTAGTCCAAATACAGGCTTTGCTGTATTCCGGACTTTTGGAAAGTTCCTGTGTTGCCCATTTCCTTTCTTGGATAAAGGGAGGCTTCTTTGTTCACCAGTGGCAGTGGGGAGCTTAGAGCAGCCTATCTATCCCTGGAGGAGTGTTCCCAGCAGAAGAATCTGGTATTCTATTGGCCGTTTTGGGCCAATTTCTAGCTCTTTCAAGTCCCCCTGTATAAAACCCGCTTTGGCGCGGTTTTTGCGCTTGTTACTACTCAGCCAAGCTCCTCGTGGTCCTGCAGAGTGGTGCTAGCAGCAGAGAGGCTAAAAGAGTGACTGCTAACCTGATAAAAGTGTTTTTTTTTCCTGCTACTACCTGGGCGACTGTCCAATCTAGCTAACCTGCAAGTATTTCTGCTTCTTGAACTGCTTTAAACTGTTTAAAGTTGTTTTTGCACCTGCACTTGTAAAGTTTGTCCTGTTTGTTGCATTTACCTGCTGAGGCTACACACTCAAGTGCGCTAGCCTGTGTTACATATTTATTGCATTTTCCTGCTGTTTGTTGCAAAAAAAGAAAAAAGAAAATATACTTGTTTCCCGTCTTTCCTGACCTACAGTAGTCCAAATACAGGCTTTGTTGTATTCTGGACTTTTGGAAAGTTCCTGTGTTGCCCATTTCCTTTCT
The DNA here is from genome assembly GCF_019279795.1 of Protopterus annectens. Classification (NCBI taxonomy): domain Eukaryota; kingdom Metazoa; phylum Chordata; order Ceratodontiformes; family Protopteridae; genus Protopterus; species Protopterus annectens. The sequence continues at coordinate 339,979,367 of NC_056732.1, forward strand.
TGGATAAAGGCAGGCTTCTTTGTTCACCAGTGGCAGTGGGGAGCTTAGAGCAGCCTATCTATCACTGGAGGAGTGTTCCCAGCAGAAGAATCTGGTAGTCTATTGGCCGTTTTGGGCCAATTTCTATCTCATTCAAGTCCCCCTGTATAAAACCTGCTTTAGCGCGATTTTGCGCATAGCTCAGCATCGGGCAGCGCCGCTTAATTGGGTTTAAACCATTCTCGGCTCCATAAAGTCTGCTCTTCACTTTTTCCCTTAGAACTTATCTAGTTCTCATAATAAACACCCTATTCCTACTCTAAAGCCTGGCACTTGCTCACTAAAGCAATTATATAAGTCAGCACTAAAAAATTAAAAAGCACTACACCCTCACAAACTCCCCTTGAGTACCTTGTTCCCCATTGGCCCCTTTTTTCAATTATAAAGGAATTCCCAATGCTATTCTAGCATATCCAAAGGTCAGTTGTCAATCTCCTCTCCGGTCCAGCTGGTGAATCTGGGAATCTTGAGGCAATGTTACAGCTGCCTCATGTACACAGACAACCCTCTCCTCCTCCCAACAAATTCCAACACATGTGAGAGATGCAACCATATAGCCAAACTGGAGGCTAAGCTCTCTCATCTCAGTACCGGCGTAACCAGTCAGGAGGAGAAGGAAACCACACTCACTACAATTCCAGTCTCACATAGACCTACCACGACAGCAAAACAAACACATAAACACACAAAAACATACTTGAAGGCTCTAAATAAAAATCTGCCTAAGCAGCAGAGACCTCCAAAGCAGACACCCAAGCAACCGCTACCCCAAATCAAAACAAGTGCAACACATAGCTCACAAAGCCAGTTTGCCGAACAGTCACAGCTCTTAAGGCTAAACAACACACCTGATACACTTGTAATAGGTGACTCTATCGTCAGGCACACTGACGTCCCGCTCACCAGGCTGAACAAGGAGAAGGTCACAGTGAGCTGCCTGTCGGGAGCTAGGATCCGCCACATAACACAAGAACTCAGGTCACTCCAAGGCAAGTACAAATATGACTCAGTCATTGTCCATACTGGTGTGAATGACTTGAGACGTACCTCCCTGGACTACATGAAAAGAGACATAGAGGAGCTCTCTGAGCATGTAGCCCAGGCCGGTATGACCCTGACCTTGAGTAGCATCCTACCTTCACCAAGAATGATGCCACAATATGAAGACAAGATGAACAATTTCAACAAATGGCTTAAGTATTGGTGTCATTAAAAGGGGATCCAAAGCCTGTCAGCCTGGGATAACATGTTCGACAAGCCACGATGCTTCACTAGGGACAGCTTGCACCTGCCACCCCTGGGCTTTCGGATATTGGCAAAGGTTCTTGCCACCACCATAGTGCCTTTTTTAGGCAAGGCTCAAAAGCCAAACCCAACTCCATAGGTATCACAAGGGATAAGAAACTAAGAGTAATGCTACTCAATGCCAGAAGTCTAAACCTCAAGATGCATGCACTCAAAACTCTCCTTAGCATGGAGAACATCGATATCTGTGCAGTAACAGAAACCTGGTTCAAGGCTCCCGAGAGCACCCCAGCACTACCAGGTTATACCTCATACCATGCTTTTCGGCTCCAAAACTTGGACCAAACCACAAAAGGAGGGGGAGTATCAATATTTGTCAAAGATACCCACACCTCCAGGTTGGTGGCACAGCACGAAGCATCAGAGACTATCCATGTGCAACTAACAGTGGGTAAAACTGCCTTCCAGTTTATAGCCTGCTACAGACCACCTTCCCAAACCCAGGAACCCCACTCGCCCTTCCTGAGAACACTGGAAAATATGAAGGTCTCTCCAAACACCATTATATTGGGTGACTTGAACTACCCAAACATAGACTGGGAGCATTACTCTAGCTCCAACACCTTAGCCCAAAGGTTCCTAGAATTTATAAACTCAAATGCTATGGAACAACTTGTTACCACTCCCACAAGAGGGTAAAACATACTGGACCTGATCATCACCAACATGGGGACTCTATGCTCCAGACCAGAAGTGTATCCCTCACTGGTAAGATCAGACCATAAACTAATCTCACTGGATATTCACATCCCGACCCCACCCCCTGCCCAGAAAACCACAGTGAAAAACCTCTCTAAAGCAAATTTCACACTCCTCAAAACCGAGGTGGAATCCTTCAAAGCCCCCGGGCCTGTGGAAAATACGGCCCAGAATGCAGAATCCTTTATAAACGCATTCAATGAATACCTTCAGGAATGCATGGATCATGCAATCCCACATAAAACCAAGACCCAATCCTCCAAAGGCAGATGTCCTGTCTGGTGGACCCCAGCCATAAACAAACTATACAATAGAAGGAGGAAGCTACTACATGATAGAGCAAAATCCCAAAAAGGGAAGGCATCTCTGATCAGTATTAGCAAAAAAAACTACGGGCACTCATAAAATCGTCTAAGGCCAGCTTAGAGAGAAAAATTGCACAGGACACTAAGGATAATCACAAGGCTTTCTTTAGTTATGTCAGGAACCTGGGTGGGAATTCCCAGATATGCTCAGAATTAGTCCAAAATGACAAAAAATACACCGAACCCACAGATATTGCCAACATCCTAGCTGACAGGTTCAGCGCAAACTCCCCCCCCCTCTCCACCAAAAGGGCAAATATCTATCTCAGCAGTGTGCTGCCCCCCTGACATCTCAGATGCTCAGGTAAGAGCCGCCCTCTCCAAAGCAAAAAACAGCATCAATGGGACCAGACAGTGTCCCGGGCTGCATCCTACATGAACTCCAAGAAGAGCTAAACCCAAACATAAAACTACTGTTCAATCTCAGCCTTACTACAGGATATGTACCCAAAGAGTGGCATACAGCAACAGTGGTCCCTCTCCACAAAGGTGGTGCCTCAACAGATCCTGGAAAAGTACAGTTTTGTACCTACCATAAATGTAGATGTTCGAGGATTCCATTGCTGCAGTCCTTACTATTGGGTATAGTCCGCATCCAGTCGGCCCGAATACCAGAGTATAAGGCTGACGTCGGTCAGGGCGCATTAGACTGACGTCAGTACGTCAGGGTACTAATGCGCATGACCGGCGTCATATCCTCAGTCTTTTCTTGCCCCAGATGTCAGAAGACCCTAAAAAGACAAGGCCCAAAATACCTGCACCAAAACATGAACAAGACATACAAAAATATAAGCAGGTAAACTCACCTACACAACCACCCCTAAACACAGAGGGGAAGGAGGGAGGGTAAATTGGACTGCAGCAATGGAATCCTCGAACATCTACATTTATGGTAGGTACAAAACTGTACTATGTTCTTCGTTTTCCATTGCTGCAGTCCTTACTATTGGGTAGAATCCCAAAGCAGAGGTAAGGGAGGTTGGCAAATCATAAAGAAGCAGGAGCTGACAACATGCCTTGCAAAACAGCTGTGGCAAAACCAGCCCTAGACTTAGAGTAGATAGGAAGGTGATAATGCTTAGAGAAAGTATGCACTGAACTCCAAGTAGCTGCTTCCAAAATATCCTTAGTTGCCACCCCCCGTAGAAATGCTGTTGAAGTGGCAGTAGCCCTAGTGGAATGAGGCCTAATCCCAGCTGGAACCTCCTTGCCATGATGGGAATAACAAAATGCAATGCAAAAGCCAATCCACCTAGAAATAGTTTGTTTTGACACAGGCTTGCCCTGCGAACTCAAAGCAAAAGAAACAAACAACTGCTGAGACTGCCTAAAATCCTTAGTCCTGCTTAAGTAATAACGCAATTGCCTGTGCACATCTAAAGTATGCAAAATCTTTTCCCCTTTATTTTGGGGGTCTGCATAAAAAGTAGGCAAATGAATAGTTTGGTTTAAAGCCACACTAGAAACCACCTTAGGCATAAAGGAAGGATTAGTGCGTAATGATACCCTATCCTTATGGAAAATCAAAAAGGGCTCGACTGCCATAAGGGCCTGCAACTCAGACACCCTTCTTGCAGAAGTAATAGCCAACAAAAAAGCAGTCTTCCATGACAAATATTTCAATTCAGCAGTAGCCGCAGGCTCAAAAGGTTGTAGAGTAAGTTTTTCCAACACAAAATTGAGATCCCAAGCAGGAGTAGGAGCTCTCGTGGGGTCTTATATTTTTTGGGCCTCTAAGAAACTGCTTGAACAAAGGATGCGAAAACAATGGTGGGTCACAATCATAGTGAGCTGAGATTGCTGCAGCATGAATCTTAATGGAAGAGAAGGACAGACCCTTGTCCAGTAACTCAGTAAGATATTGAAGAGCCATACTCAAATTAGGCTCAGAAATCTCCAAATTCTTTGCTTTACTCCAAATAAAAATCTCTTCCATTTTGCTGCGTACACTTTCCTTGTACTAGGTCTTCTAGCTTCCCGAATCACATTTAAAACTTGTTGAGGAAGTTGAGACCTGCTGTGTTTCAACACAGAATATGCCAGGCTGTCAGATGAAGAGAGTGAAGCTTGACATTGAGCAGATGACCGTCCTGCTGGGATAACAGATGTGGAATCAAAGGTTAAGGCCATGGAGGCTTCTTTACCAGACTCCGTAGTAGAGGGTACCAGTGTTGCCGAGGCCAATCTGGAGCTATCAAAATCATCCTTGGCCCGTCTTGTCTGACCTTTAACAGTACCTTTGGAAGAAGAGGCAGAGGTGGAAAGGCATACACATGAAGGTTTGTCCAACTGAAAGACAGAGCATCCACTTTCCAAGCTGTGTGATGAAACCCCTTTGTGCAAAACTGTGGCAGCTGGTGGTTTAGTGGAGAAGCGAACAGATCTATGTCTGGAGTTCCCCAAGACACTGTCAATTTCTGAAATACATGAAGATCCAGTTTCCACTTGTGGGGATCCATGATTTGTCTGCTGAACACATCTGCTAAGGAGTTCTGTGCTCCTGGCAGAAACCTTGCCTGTAAAGTTAGGTGCAAGCGTAGCGCAATCTCCCATAAAATCATTGCTTGCCTGCATAGAGGATAAGAATGTGTTCCCCCTTGTTTGTTGAAGTACCACATGACAGTTGTGTTGTCTGTTAGAATCAACACCTGCCCTGGAAGAAGCAACTCCTTGAAAGCCAGCAATGCGAACCGGACTGCTAACATCTCCTTCATGTTGATATGTAGATGCTGTAGTCTGGCAGGCCACTTGTCTTGTATCCACTTTCCATTTAGATGAGCTCCCCAAGCAATGTCTGAGGCATCTGTCAGTAAAACCTGACTCGCCTCTGGCCGGGTCACAGAGAGTCCCTTGTTTAGGTGACATTCCTGAGCCCACCACAAAAATTCTCTTTGAAGGCAAGGTATTATTTGAATGACAGTGTCTAAATCCTGGCAGTGCTGTGTCCATACATTTTTGAGATACCATTGTAACTTCCTCATATGCAGTTTGGCATTGGGAAGCACCAGAATACAAGATGCCATGAACCCTAATGCTTGTAGGACTGTCTCTGCAGTCAGCACGGACTGATGAGATAGTTGATGGAAGTAAAGTGATAGACTCTTTTGTTTGTCCGGGGTTAAAAGGCCATCTGGGCTGCTGTATTCAGTCTGACACCCAGAAAGCACATGTCTTGAGAGGGTACTAGACTGGACTTTATTTCGTTCACAGAATACCCTAGGCATCTTAGCACTGCTATAAGACATTCCAGATGCTGTAGAAGGTTTTCCTTTTCCTGAGCCAGAATCAGGCAGTCGTCTAAATAAGGATAGATTTGAAGTCCTTGTAGCCTGAAGTAAGCTATCACTGGAGCCAGAACCTTGTGAATACTCTGGGCAGTAGATAAGCCAAAGGGCAATGCAGAGAACTGATAATGAGAATCTCCAGCTCGAAACCGCAGATACGTCCTGTAACTTAGCCTGATAGGCACATGAAGGTAAGCTTCCTTGAGATCTAAAGTTACCATCCAGTGATCTTTGCCCAGCAGGGGTAAAAGCTGTTGTAACGTCAACATCTTGAACTTGGGAATGTCCAGATAAGTGTTGAGGAGAGATAAATCCAAAAGCAGTCTCCACGTGTTCCCCTTCTTTGGTACTAGGAACATGCGAGAATAAAATCCTAGGCCCCTTTCTGATACAGGGACTGGCTGAATGATGTCCAACACCCATCTGTCTTGAGTAATTAAATCCCAATTTTCTTTGAAAAGAGACAGTCGTCCTTCCAAAGGAGCTGCCAGACGAGAATCTACTGGCAGCTGAAAAGGCAGGTCATTGGGTCTGTTTACGAAAGGACTGACCCCTGCCCTCACCAGAAGTCTGAGCAGGTGAACTCCTGTTCTAGGCCTAAAAGAACCTTGAGCCCTGCCCCTACCACGTCTAGACCTACCCCTAGACTGGGAATCATAAGCAGGATATGTCCACCCCTTAGTAGGCCAATTTCTACTAAACTTCGGTGGCTGTACCTGCAAAAAATCTTTAACAGTTTGCATAGACTTAGCTTTGTCCTCCATTTTCTTTAAAACTGCTTCCACAGGTGAACCAAACAACACATCAGACTGTAAAGGAGCATCCAAAATCCTTGTCTTAACATGCTCAGCCAAATTTTGATCCCTCAACCAGGCATGCCTGCGAAGAACAGAACTAGTGGCAGCCACCCTCGAGGAGGCCTGCACAGCATCAAAACCACATTGCAAAGAATGCTTGCCCACTTGTTCAGACACATAAACTAAATCCAGCAAGTCTTTACAATCAATACCTTCCGCCAAAGCATCCACCTTAGATTTCAATTGTGAAAGGAGATAATTTTGATATTTCAGCATGTGAAACTGACAATTCAACGCTCTCATGGCTAGAGTGGAAGAAGTATATACTTTCTTACCCCACCTATCTAACGCCCTTGCCTCTTTGTCAGTGGGAACAGGATTTTTAACCACAGAGACCTTAACACCTTTAGGCCCCTGAGAAACAGTTTCTGGGTCCGCCCTAGGACTCTTAAACAAATACTTATCAGCTCCGGGCACCCTATAGTACCTATCAGGTTTAACAGGACCAGGAGGCAAACAATCAGGGTTCAGGGAAGCCTCTGCAAAACATCTTCCACCACATTCAACACAGGAGGTATAGCTAAGGGCCTATGCTGGGGTAAAAACAAGAATTCCCTAAGCCTCTTCCTGGAATCAGAGTAATCCTGGCCTTCCCATTTAAAGTGCTCCCTCATGGAATGCAGAGTCTCTGAAAATGAAAAATCCTCAGGAGGAGTAGCCAAGGAGTGGCATCATCCACATCAGAATCAGAATAATGAGGATACTCCTGCAAATCTTCCGCGAAGACTCAGAAGCCCCTGAACCCTGTTCAAAACTGTCAAACTCTGGTTCCACTCTAGGCCTCTTATCAGGAGGGCCCATAGAACCTCTAATCATAGTAATCAAATCTTCTGCCATTTTAAGCATATGTTTCTTAGGTACAGAACCCGAAAGGCTAGGAGAAGCCCCTACTGAAGCTGAAGTTGGCCTACCTCTAAAAGAAGTTTTGGCAACAGAAGGAGAGGCTCTAACTACTTTGGGAAGAGAGGGAAGAATAGTTACCTGAGAAGCCCCCTCAGCCTGGCCTGCCTCCTGAGAGGGTACATCCTGTAACAGTAAAGTTTCTGCCTGAGACTCCATAGAAACTCCTGGCAAAACCTCTGGCTCCACTGAGCCATCTAAAGAACCGACGTCCGGGACTGCGGTTCATCAACCCTAGGCTTCGCTGTTTTGTCCCTGCGCTTCTTGGGCGGGCGTCGGAGCATCCGGCGGCATTTTATAATTGCAACGCTTCCCAAACACTAATCTGGCACAGTCTAACCTCCTCTTAATAGTGCGTTTGTTAAACCTAGCACAAGAGCGGCAACCAACAACGTCGTGCTCAGGCCCTAAACAAGGTATACACAATGTATGGTAATCCCTATGAGGTATTTGTTTCCCACAAGAAATACAGTTATTCACTTTTCTGACATCCGGTTAAATACTGAGGCAAGAAAAACCAAAATGTTCCCCAACGGGTACTTAGCCAACTCTGATTCGGTCTGAAACTCCGGTTTCGGAAATATTTCAGAACGCCAACCTGCACTCGCAAAACTGCTTCTGCATCGGACAACGCGGCAAAAAAGACTGAGGATATGACGCCGGTCATGCGCATTAGTACCCTGACGTACTGACGTCAGTCTAATGCGCCCTGACCGACGTCAGCCTTATACTCTGGTATTCGGGCCGACTGGATGCGGACTATACCCAATAGTAAGGACTGCAGCAATGGAAAACGAAGAACATCTATAGCCCCATAAGCCTGACTAGCTTACAGTTTATAGGTTTATAGGTTTATAGGTTAGTACTAAGCTAACTGTCCTTGCGAGCCATTTTAAGCTTAGCCAATTATCCCTTGCGAGACTCAAACCCTGCACCTTGTGCTTGCAAGACAAACACCTTAACCATTAGGCCACCCTCTCAACCCCAATTGAGCTTGGTCTGCAAAGCTATGGAAAGGATCATCATGGGCCTCATAAATAAAGATATTGGGGACCTACAGACACTGGATCCTACCCAGTTCGGCTTTGTTAAGGGCAGATCCTGCCTCTTAAACCTGGTCGATTTCTTTGAAACAGTCACCAAGGCCATTGACAAGGGGAAAGTGGTCCATACAGCCTACCTGGACCTCGCAAAAGCCTTCGATACAATACCCCACTCGGGCATTATAGATAAGCTCACCAGCTTAAATATAAACCCCTATGTCACTATATGGGTTGCAAACTGGCTCAAAGACAGAACCCACAAGGTTAGAATTGCTGGAGCCATGTCAGACTCCAATCCAGTTACAAGTGGTGTCCCACAAGGCTCAGTCCTGGGACCTCTCTTGTTCGATATATATTTCTCGGAGGTACAGGCCAACATGGAAGGACTGTGGCTGACCAAGTTCGCAGATGACTGCAAACTGGGCACCATAATCGACTCTCCAGCCGGCACGAGCATCCTCCAAAAGGGCCTCATAGAAACAGACAACTTGTGCCAGAGCCATGGCCTCAAGCTAAACGCCAAAAAGTGCATAGTCATCCCCTTTGGCAAAAACAAAGTGCCCACAAATTACCACGTAGGTGGTAATCCATTAAGTACAGAAGAAGAATTAGGGACCTGGGGACCCAAGTTGATAGCAATCACTCATTTGACAACCACGTGGCCAAAGTGGTTAGAAAAACATTTTATATAGCCCACCTAATCATGAAGGGATTCACATCTAGATCAGGGGAGGTCATCGTGCCTCTTTACTCATCCCTCATCAGGCCCATAATTGAGTACAATGCCCCTTTTGGGATGTACATTACCAGACACCTGCAGCAACTGGAAAGACCCCAAAAGTACCTCACCAAGAGGATCAAAGGGCTCAAAAAGATGCCATATGCTGCCCGGTTAAAGAGACTCCAGCTCTACTCAGTGGCATACCGCCTGCTCAGAGGTGATCTGTGCCTGACGTATAAAGCCATGTCCAACCCAGAATTAATGGACATGCTGCACCTCAGAAAATCCAAATCCCATAGAGCTATGCGCTCGAGAGACTTGAACCTCAGCACTGAAATAAATAGGACATGCTGGAGGGACAGATTCATAACCCAGAGGCTCCCTTCACTCTGGAATAAAATCCCAGTCCAGGTTAGGCAGAGTCCCTCATTGACTCTCTTCAAGAGGAATCTTGATGAGTGGATGGGAGATCGTAGATTTACACCGGGTATCACTTCTGTGTCACTGTTAGACAGAGGCACAGTATACTAACCTCGAAAAAGGGCATAGCAAAATTAATTTAAAATGGGTGGCGAAAGCCAAACACACTCTGGCTAGACTTATAAATGCCCTATATATATATATATATATATATATATATATATATATATATATATATATATATATATATATATTTACTATGGCAAGTTAACAGTTCAAAAAGGGGTTATAGCATTACTTTCTAACTAAACCTTCATGGTCAGTACATACTCGGTTTTATCACCTAATGAGTAGGAAGCTAAGTCCATTGCCTGGGAGACCAATACTGACAATCCACTTCTTTTACCACACAGATGTTAAGACACAGAAATTAAATAAAAGCCATTTCTTCACAATTCTGTGTGTTCAACAACATCTAAATTCATGAATCAGGATACAATAAATCAGATGCATAAGTGCTAAGCTATGAAATGATATTTGATTAAAGCATAAATATTTATAAATATCATTATCTTCCTATGGAGATGAGCAAGAGAACTTAGCAGCAGAAGCCTACTTCTAAGAAAGAATCACCTTGACGGAGATTAAAGCGCATTTGGCATAAGCATTCAGGCTGCCTTCCCCTGTTTGCCTCAGCACCTGTACCTCCCAAAGATATCGCAGATGAAAGTATCTACTCCCCTTCATCCTTTCCCATTCTACAAGGGACAAAGGAATGTTACAAGAACCAGACTGCCTCCTGTTAGCCTACGTTTACTCCCCGGTCTACGTACAGACAATAAAAGGCAGCTCTCTCTCTCTCTCGCTCCTCCTCAACAATGCAGAAAATCAACTAAATCCTAAGTCCCCAAAATATATGCCCACTGCTTATTTGGCCTAACCTTCCACAATTCAGGCCTCAAAACCTGTTATTCCTCTCACAGCCCCACCCCTCATATGTAGGGTGGGCTTACAGCATGGCTGACTGTCTCACTATTTTACTGATGCTTTCAAAGTCAATAGTAACCCCTCATCAAATACTAACATCTTCCACTTGGATGGATCCCATTTGGGCAGTATAATTGTTTTAAACCACTTATAAATTAAGAGTAAAAAAAAAATAATCCTGAAACCATTCACTTACACTGACCAATTTCTTTTAACAACTTTATAAAATTATCACTCAAGACACAGACAAAAATACATTAATATAAAATATAAAACATATTAACATATATCCAGTTACATACATTATACATCACATATGTTCTTTTACATAACTGTCATCAGTCTCCATCCATCAACAATCCCATTTTCCCATTTTCTGCACATGGAGTTGGGATGTCACTTCAACAGCGACATTCATGTAGAGCTAAGGTTTACACCACTGGGTGGCTAGCCCTGCTGCGGTAGTTCATCCACACCACACACACACACCTATGGCCAGTTAGAGTGTCCAATCTACCTACTGCATGTCTTTGGAATGTGGGAATTCTGCAATATTTTATTTACCCTAATAATTATCCAATTATCATTTTTTAATGCCAACTTCTGTTCTAGATTCAACTACAAACTCTACCAGAGCAGGACTTTCACTAAGGACTCCCCCATCCCTTTCTCTTTGCCTATACTTTGATATCAATCCCTGTTAGGGTAGGTAGTGTTTAGCCTGCAGTTCAAATGTTTCTTGGCTTCATTCCATTGTACTACTTTTCTGTCTATAATTATTTCCTCCCTGTACCTTGGTTCCTTTTCCAATTTTCTCCAGTAAATTCCAGCCCCCTCTTGCCTATTCTCTGTACCTCTACTTGCAGTCATTCCTATCAGCAAAATCTACTTTCTCCATTCTCATGTTGACTTAGTTCTTAGAATACTGTCTGCTATCTGCTTCTTCACGATTATAAAATTATGTATGGTTGCTGCTTTTCTCCTTAAGTGTCTCAATCCAAAATCTCCCTCTCTCTCTTTCTTGAATTTCCCCCCTGCTTCATCATCATCCTTTTCCACTTGGAATTACAACTTTCTGCTTGTTTGTATATGAGCCTTAACAATGCAGCTCGAAAATATCCCTTCAAATCAGGTAATCCTAAATCACCTTGTTCTATTGGAAGGGTCAGCTTATCCTACTTATCTCTTACCCTGTTCCCCCCCCAGATAAATTCCTTCAGCTCTTTATTAATGTCAATAACTTCTCTGGTTAATAAAAATATGTCTGGCCTATATATATATATATATATATAAAACTAAGAGGGGGTTTAAAACATTTTTACTGCTTGCATCTTACTATCCACATTAACTAATCTTTAAGCACAGCCTCTGACCTAGTATCTGGTTGAATATGAAAAGACAGAAGGTAAAAACTGGTGTGACTTCAAGGGGATGTCTTTTCCTAGACTCAAGCCCTAAATGGGCAGTATTTACAGTAATACTTAAAAGTGGTCCCAGGGTATGTTCCCAAGCACTGCCTTCTTGTCTTGTGATGCACCATAAATTACATATTTCAAATCCTAAACCTAAGGCACTTCAAGACCCTCACTGCTATGCCACTCCTTATGATACACCTTTGGTTTACACTGACCAAGTGACTAGCTAATGTTTCCTTTCACTCATCTGTTGAGATACCATAATGGCAGAAAAAAAGGAGATTTATAATGCGGGTCCAGTTACAGAAAACATTAGAACACACAGGTGCTGTGATGCCACTTACTGGACTAGTGTAGGTTTTACAGTCACTCAGTTTTCTGAAATAGCAGGAGTCCTTCATGAAGAGTTGGTTAATAAATTATCAGTCTAAGATAGAGAGTCAAACCAAGGGTGGGAGAGTACACTCTAATTCCCATTGGCTAAAAGACACATTTTACAAATATGACTGCAGAGAAAAAAATCTCACTGTAAAAAAAAATTGTGTGTGAAGCTCAGATGTTTAGAACAACGACACATGTACCTCAAATACAGAGAGAGTATGTGTATCTGTGTGTGAGTCACAACCTGAAAATTTTAATGGCTGGGTTCAAATACCATAAAAGTCAAACCTCTCCCCATGTGATATATCAGAGACACTGTTCAATTAGTCGAGAAGAAAAGCATTCCATATTAGTTAAAAGTCATCCAGTCTGACAATGGAAAAACAGACAATAAATAAGGATGTGCTGTAGATTACTTAAATGAACAGAATGGAAAACACAAGCTATAATTTACCAGTCTGTCACAGGATGAAATTGTGCAAAACAGAAATATATAATAATGGCAATGATGCCCAAGTTATAGTGCTGTGTTATGAAAACAGCAAAGTGTGCCAAGAGAACAAAATGCTAGCTTATAATGTGTTTCTCATTAAGTGCCACACAAGACAACTTGAACAAATTCTGAGCATTATTCATTTTGTTCATGCAGACGCAAAGAATTTAAAATCAGAGTCCTTAACAGAAATGGATCTATAGGATTACATGAGAAAGGAGTAGTTTCAGGATTCTTAATCCTCACCTCACTCTTCAAGCTTGAGAATTTGCTGTCACATGGTCAGCAACAAAACAACTTTTATATTGTTCTTCACATCATTTCTATGGATTCCCCTGGTGACAGTCAAAGTGGCAAAAGCAGAGCAGGTCAAATTTCCATTTAATCAGCCACATATTCCAACTTTACCAGGAGAACACCTAGCAACTCCACAGGAATCGGAAAGATATGAACTCTCCAGTATGTCCTGGATCTGCTCTGGTCTTGCTTCCCTATAAGTTTTGCCGCAAACATCTCCAAAGTTATCATCCAGAAGGCATCCTTGTAAGATGCCCGAATCACCTCCATTAACTCTTCCCATTCAGAAGGATAAACTCTACTTTAAGGTTCTGCTGAATCACCAAGCTTCACACTCTCTAATGCAGAATAACCCCAACAACTCTGCATAGAAGTCTCATTTCCACAATCTGCAAGCACAGCTTTGTTCTTCTGGTCACTACTCATCACTCATAATGGGACACAAACATGACTAGTAAACAGAGAACTTGATCACTCTAGTACCAAAGGTCAGTTCAGTATCTAAAAGAGTATGGTTACCATCCAAAATGACTTATTCCACTCACATTTGCTTTCCACAACTTGCAAACAGGACTAATGAACATAATTAAACCCTCCTACTAAGGGATGCTCCCCTCAAAGACAGCAATCAATCTTTTCCTAAGGAAGGAACCACGGTAACAGATAAGGAGGGCTGATTCTCATTTCAGTTACAAAACACCTGTCAGTGAATCACTCAACTACATATCAGAGAAGAAGGTCAGATGAAGCCAAAAGGATAGCATCTGAAAACAGCAAGGTAAGATAAGCTCTAGGTCTCCAAATGGGGAAGACACCCTTTTAATATTGGCTAGGTCTTTATATTCTCATGAAACTCAGAAAAAAGAAATGGCAACAAAGACACTCTTTGGATGTAGCTCCACATCCACCTGACAAAATATGGCTTTGAATCCCAAAATGCACACACATAGCTCTCAAAGCATTTGTACAAAGAAAGTCTGCAGAACATGGAGAAGTGACCAGTTCCCCCCATCCTCCTTCAGGACCTTTTATGACATATGCATGGCACTTAAGTCTTCTCCAACTCTATAAAATAACTGAACACTGGATTAGCAACCTCTCATGATCCTCACACAACTGGACAAGTTGTGGGATCTAGTGTTGTATGGTTTGAGTGGAAGTTGCACAGTTCCTCCTGGATCCTAAGGTCACCTGTCAGCTGGAGTCTCCTCTCCAGTTATATGACATAGGGCTCTCCAGAGAGGATGAGGATTATGATCGACCTGCAGTCAGAAAGTACAGTTGTGTCTCACTTACCATAACTGTAGCTGTTCGACTAGATCAATGTTCATATGATCATAGGAAGTTACTAGGCTACTGGCCCCAAGAGTTTAGCCCATGTTTAGACAAGTCAGCACCCGATGCCCCTGCCCAGCAGGTACACGGGTGGAATCCCAGGGATGTATTTTCTGTTTGACATCCAGTTATCCAGGTTGCGCTTAAAAAGGGGTACTCTGTTTGATGTGGACAGGGAGCCTATTCCACAGATGGGGAGTCTCTGGGATACAAATCTATCCTGCCAACTAGCCCTATTGATGTCACAGAACAGGTTGAAGTCATGCGTCCAGTTTACTCGAGAGAAGGTTGAGTTGTAGATATGCAGCAGTCCCATCAAGACGAGGTCCGAGATCGCCTTTTATGCCAGAGATCACCTCTGAGCAGTCTGTATGAAACTGAGTAGATGGACAGGGCTTCTAGCCTCTGTATGGTAGATTTTTGACACCCTGGATTTTCCTGGTAAGGAACCTCTGTGGTCTCTCCAGCTGCTGCATGTCTTTTGTGAGGTACATGCCAAATGGGGGTGTTGCACTCAATAATGGGCCTTAAAAGGGAAGAATACAGAGATGTTATAACCTCCTTGTCCCTGGATGAGATACCCTTACTTCTGAGGTGGGCCATGTAGAAAGCTTCCCCATACAACGGAAGCAGCATGGTGGTCAAAAGTCAGGTTACTATCAATCAGGGTGCTAAAATCCCTCATGACTGATTGCATGCTTAGGACATTGTTATTAATGTGATAATTTATGGGGATGTCACTCTCCCCAAAGGGGATGATGATGCATTTTTTTTGGTATTCAGCTTGTAGTACTAACCCCTGGGACTTCTTGCAGAAGCCTATAACTGGCCCAGTTTCCAGAGTCTTAGCATCATCCCTAGCCATCAAACGTTTTATGATGTGTAAATGTCAGGGTATAAGAAGGGAATCCATCACTGCCATCCTTAAGACTTTCTAAGCTGGGAAAGCAGTTTGATGCCTGAGGACAGCATGACCTCCTCAACTTTCTGGTCTTGGTAAATCATAGGTTCATAGGTAGGTACTAGGCTATTGGCCCTAGGGCCTATATAAGCTTAGTCAAAAGGTACCCTGGCTTTCACCACCCAAGAAAATTATTTTCCTGTGCCACTGTCGAGCAGAGCCACAGAAGTGATCCCCGGGGTGAATTTCCTATCTCCCATCCAATCATCAAGATTTTTCTTGAAGAGTGCTAATGAGGAGCTTTGTTTGACATCGATAGGTAGTCTGTTCCAGAGTATGGGAAGTCTCTGTGACAGGAATCTATCCCTCCAGCATGTTCTGTTTATTGTGGTGACAAGGTTTAGGTACCTAGAGCATTAGCTCGGCGGGATTGGGATTTCTTTAAGTGGAGCATGTCCAAAAGCTCTGGGTTTGACATAGCTTTGTGTGTTAGGCAGAGATCACCTCTGATTACGCGATATGCGATGGAGTAAAACTGCAGTTTTTTTAGACGGTCTGCGTAGGGCATCTGTTTGAGGCTGGTAATCCTCTTTGTGAGGTATTTCTGCAGCCTTTCCAGTTGTAGATGTCTTGTGAAGTACATACCAAAAGGGACGTTGTACTCGATAATGGGTCTAATGAGTGACGAGTAGAGGGGAACAATGACCTCTTTTTTCCTGGATGAGAAACCTTTTGTGATTAGGTGTGCCACGTAGAAGGATGTCCTGACTATTGTGGCGATGTGATTATCAAAGGAGAGACTACTGTCCACCTGTGTCCCAAGGTCTCTTATCACACTTTCGGTGTTAATTAGACTACCACCTATGTGGTAGTTCATGGGTACTTTTTGGCATTGAGCTTGAGGCCATGGCTTTGACACCAGGCACCTGTCTCAGCAAGGCCCTTTTGTAGGATGTCCACATCTTTTGGAGTTTTGATTATGTCTCCTAGTTTGCAGTGATCTGCGAACTTAGTCAGCCAAAGACCTTCTGTGTTAGCCTGTACTTCAGAAAAGTAGATACCAAACAGGAGAGGACCCAGGACTGAACCCTGTGGTATTCCACTTGTCACTGGTCTGAAGTTGGATTTGGAGTCTGCTACTTTCACAGTGTGGGTTCTGTCAGTGAGCCAGTTGGCAACCCATCTTGTGACATAGGGATTTATACTAAGTTTAGTGAGTTTATCTATAATTCTAAAGTGGGGGATGGTGTCTAAAGCCTTGGCGAGATCTAGATAGGCTGTGTGAACCACCTTACCCTCCTCTATGGCTTTGGTGACTGCTTCAAAGAAGTCTATCAGATTTAGGAGACATGATCTGCCTTTTACAAACCCGAACTGGGTGGGGTCCTGAGTTTGGAGATTACCAATGTCATTGTTTAAAAGTTCCATGATGATACGTTCCATAACCTTGCAGAACAAGCTCATCAGGCTAATGGGGTGGTAGTTTCCAGGGTCTGTGGTGGCTCCTCCTTTGTGGAGTGGGATAACCGTCGCTGTGCACCATTCAGTGGGCACATAGCCTGAGGTGAGGCTATGACTGAACATGGTACTTAGGTGGGGTGCCAGTTTGTTCTGTAGTTCATGTGGAACGCAGCATGGGATATTGTCAGGTCCCATGGATGCTGTGTTCTTGGCTTTGGAGAGTGTGTCTTTCACCTGTGCAGCCATGATTACAGGAACTTTGCATTCTTCCAGTATAGAGATGGGCCCTTTAGAGGATGAGAGGGGAGTAAAGTTAGCACTGAACCTATCTGCCAAGATGTTGGCAATATCAGTTGGTTCTGTATATTTAGTGCCATTGTGCTGTAACTCAGAGCAGATCTGAGTGTTGCCACTGAGATTCTTGACATAGCTATAGAATGCTTTGTGGTTGTCTTTAGAGTCAGTGGCAATTTTGTTTTCGTAACTAGCTTTGCAGGATTTTATGAGGGATCTCAGCTTCTTACTGAGGCTGACCAGGGAGTTTCTCCAATCATGGGATTTTACTCTTTTTTGCAACAGTTTCTTTTTTCTGTTGTAGAGTTTGTTTATGGCAGGGGACCACCAGATTGGCTTCCTTTTTTTGGCGGATAGCATCTTGGTTCTGTTAGGGATTGCACGATCCATGCACTCGTGCAAGTGCTTATAAAGTGCATTTGTGTAGGATTCAGCAGTCATACCTCTACTGTCAGTCAGCATGGGTGTTGTGAAGTTTGCTACTTCTGTCTTAAGAAGCGTGAAGTTGACTTTGGAGAAATTTTTTGCAGTGGTTTCCCTAACTGGGGGTGGGGGAGGGATGTGGACGTCTACGGTGATTAGCTTGTGTTCAGATCTGACCAACGAGGAATTGACCTCTGCTGTGGAGCACCGGTTGCCCATGTTGGTAATAACCAAGTCTAGGATATTGCTGCCCCTGGTGGGGGTGTGGATAAGTTGATCCAAGGCATTGGAATTTATGAATTCAGGAAAACGTTGAGCACAAGAGTTGGTACATGAGTAGTTTTCCCAGTTAATGGTGGGGTAGTTGAAATCATCCATTATTAGGGTGTTCATTTGTACCCTAATATTTTCCAGTGTATCAAGAAATGAGGAGTGGGAATCCTGGGGTATGGTGGAAGATCTGTATCAAGCTACAATTTGGATTGCGGTCTTTCCCAGAGTTAGCTGCACATGGATAATCTCGGATGCATTATGCTGAGCAACTAGCCTGGAGGTGTGGATATCCTTAATGAATATGGAAAAGCCTCCGCCTTTAGTGTTTCGGTCCAGGTTAGGTGGCCGAAAGGTGTGGTATGAATTATAGCCTGGTAATGCAGGGGTACTCTCTGGAGCCTTGAACCAGGTCTCTGTCACTGCACAGATATCGATGTTCTCCATTTTAAGGAGTGCCTCGAGTAAGTGCATTTTGAGGTTTAGACTTCTAGCATTGAGTAGCAATACCCTCAGTTTCTGCTTGCGTGTACCTGTTACGGTGGTGAATTTGTCATTTGAACCTTGTCTAAAAAGGCACTATAGGAGTGGCTAGAGCCTTAGCCAGTATCCAGAATCCCAGGGGCGACAGGTGCAGGCCATCTCTAGCAAAGCATCGTGGTTTGTCGATCATGTCATCCCAGGCAGACAGATACTGGATCCCCTTAAAATGACACCAGAAGCTTAGCCAATTGTTGAAGTCAATCATTTTGTCCTTGTACTGTGGTATCATTCTGGGTGATGGCAGGATGCTACTCGGGGCTAGGGTCATATCTGCCTGGGCTACAAGATCGGACAGCTCCTCCATGTCCCTTTTCATGTAGTCCAGGGAGGTACGTCTCAGGTCATTCACACCAACATGGACAATGACAGAGTCATATTTGTATTTGTTGTGGAGTGAACTGAGTGCATGTGTTATGTGACGGATCCTGGCACCTGACAGACAGCTGACAGTAACTTTCTCCTTGTTTAGCCTGGTGAGTGGAACATCAGTGTGCCTGACTATAGAGTCACCTATGACTAGAGTGTTGGGTACGTTGTTATGCCTTATGGGCTGTGGTTGAGTGGCACACTGAGTTTGTGGGCTATGTGTCATTTGGGTTGTGTTGGGGGGTGGAGGTTGCTTGTGTTTCTGCTTTGGAGGTCCCTGTTGCTTGGGCAGGATTTTACTGAGAGCCTCTGCGAATGTAGGTGTGTGTTTTGCATTTCTATGTGTGTGTTTTGGTGGTGAAGGTTTTGAAGGACTATGTGATGAGTGTGGTGTGGTACAAGTGTTTACCGTCTCCTCTTGACTGTCTAGTCCAGTCTTGGGTGAAGAGAGCTTTGCTTCCACTTTGGCTATATAAGTGCATCTCTCACAGGTTGTAGTGTTGGGTGGTAGGAGGAGAGGGTTGTCTGTGTACATGAGGCAATTGCTGCATTGCCCCAAGATGCCCAGATTCATCAGGTAGACAGGAGAAAATGCTGGGAGCTGACCCTTAGACATGCCTGGATAGGTGCTTATTTGTTAAGTACTAGAAACTGTTTTCCTCTAGACAAGTGAGGAAAGTTGAGTGCTGTAGTAATTTGTAGCTTATTTAGTGCTTACAACAAGTTCTGAACAAGTGCTGAGATCAAAGAAACAGACTTGAGTGCAGAAACTAAAAAACTGGCTATTTCTAAGAAACAAAATTAAGCTAGAAGGCTTTCCTCCAACACAGAAAGGCTTGGGGGCTCAGAAGCTCACAAATAGTCCTGGACACAGCAAATCTGTATCCAGACTAGACTACCCACAGGAAAGGCAGGAAACAAGCTTAGAAATTTTTTTTTAAGTGGAAAGAGAGAAAGGAGGAGCAGAAACTAAGTGGATTGGCCTTCTCAAATGTTCTCCCTGTATTAGGTAGAATGAGGTAATAACACTAAACTGGGAGGAGTGTCCAGGATCAAATTTACAGTAGGGGCGGGCAACTGCAAAGCCACCAAATATAAGAACAGCGTACTCTAGAAGTGGTGGTGCTGCGGTAGCGTTGTCGCCTCACAGTAAGACGCTGTCTGGTTCGATTCTCAGCTAGAGCGTCTTCTGCGTGGAGACATGCGTGAATGGGCGTACCTTCATTGAAGGTTGTGCATCAGGGCTGGTAACTCGGCACTTAAAAATCAACTACCAATCATTAGCAGACCGGAGTTCCGCTGTGGCGACCCCTAACCGGGAAAAGTCGAAAGATACAACAACAACAACCAATAGGGAGGGAGAGTGGGAAACAAACTGCAGAAATGTTTCTCACAGCAGAAAAGCAGCAGTGAGCCTTTAAATGAAAGTTTTAAACAGATAAAGGAGCATCTAGAGAAAGCTTTTAACTGCAAACAAGTTATCAGAATCAAACAACCCAAACAGATGCTTAATAAAAGTGGACAATTTACAGTTAATACCTCACAGACAGTGAACTAGCTAGAAAAGTATACAGCAGACCAAGTGCTATAAATAACTTGAAAAAATATGCAAAAAAACAGGATACTTAATGTTATATATTATAGATCCGAGTTTGCTCATTGTCCTTCCTTCGATTAGCTCAGTGAATGCAAAAGGAAAGAAACAAAGGAAGACACTTGGGATAAGCCAAACGGACAACATGAAGCAGCAGAAGGAGATGAGATCTCTACACAGATGAGCGGTAGGAGGTTGGGAATGTGTACTGCAACACTGATCTACTCGAACATCAATAATTATGGTAAGCAGGACACAATCGTACTTTGTAGTTAATGTTGCAGCACTAATCCTTGGGAAGTTTCCTAAAAGTACTCTGAGAGTGAAGGAGATGAAGTGTTTTTAGGAAATAATATTTTGTAGGATGGCAGGGGCGAACCCTGCCCTGGCCCTGGATGCCTGACCTAAGTTGTAAGGTTTTGTGAATGTGTGACCAGAACTTCAGGTGGCTACCTCTAGGATTGTTTGAGTGGGCATTCCTTTGAGGACGGTGGTGATAGCTGCAGAGTAAGCATCTTGAATGTTGGCATGTGAAGGAATTTGTTTAGCCTTGAGAGATCTAGGACAGGTCTCCAGGTGCCTTCTTTTCTTGGCACCAGGAAGACTCTTGACAAAAAAAAACTTAATCCCTCTTGACTTGATGGAACTGGTTGTAGGCACCCTTGCCTCAACAAATCATTGATAATCAATGGCAAGATGTTTTGTTGCTCTTTTGGAGATCTTGGAATGGAATTTGCCTGAATTGGATAAAGTGACCCTTTTATTTAATGCTGAGAACCCACTGATCCCTTGTGATGGTGTTCCTCTGGTTTAAGAGGGAAAGTCTGCCTGCTAGCGGTCTAGGAGGAAGGGGGATTAAGGAAGCAAAAAAGGGTAGCAAATAAACACATTGGTTCTTTGCACTAGGTGTGCTCTTTACCTCGGTCGTCTTCCTTGGGGAGACCTATATTTGTCTTGTCTAGGTGGGAAGGGTGAAGGTTTAGAAGGGTAGTTTGCACTGTATCTTGGCACTGGGGACAAATACGTGTTTAGCTGGTCATCCAAACATGAATTCTTTGTCCTGTGGGGCATCCAATAACTGTGCTTTAAGGTGGTCTGACAATAGCTAAGTTCTTACCCAGGGATGTCTACGTATCCTGTGACTGCTGCCCTGCAAGAAGCATCTAAGGTGTCATAACCACATTTCATGGAGTGCCTGGCTACCTGTAAGGCATCTCTAGCTATGTCATACATCTCCTTGTATGAAGTTCTGTCCAACATGAAGTCAAGTTTTGTTAACATTATATCTTAAAGTGATTCCAAATATTTTATCATATGAAACTGACGATTTCATGCTCGCATGGCAAGGGTAGCAGAGGTTTAAATTGTTTTGCCAAATCTGACCATGAGTCTGCTTTCCCTGTCATTAGGTAATGGATGCCTGGATGGCTCTTTGGGGATCCCTTGGGTAGCTTCAGTGGAGACTACTGAGGGAGCAGCTTTAGGATTCTTGTGCAAGTCAAGTAACCCACAAAAACCTATTTGGTTTCCTAGGAGCAACCTGTAAGGAGTCTGGGTGAAGGGCTATGTCCTCAAGCTCATTATCTAGCACCATGTGTACCCAAAGAGGAGTCAATGGTCGAGGGGAGGGTAAGTTTAGTAGTTAACTGTAGTGTGTCCGAGGGAGAAAAGCTTACTTTCCCACTTAGCAGGCTTCTTTCACTTTCTGTAGCATGACTCTGAAGGAAAGGTCTTCTGGTGGGGAGGCATAGAAGACCGTGTTGCCAGAGTCTGAATCAGGGCAGATTTTGGGTTGCAGGTAGTATGTAGGTGTGTTCTTCCTTATCTCAAGAAGATGAGGAGTCTGCCTCCTCTGGGAAGGCAATACCCCTAATCCTTCTGGTCGATGCCGGGGAAAATGAGGAGGTCTGCAAAGGATCTCTGGCTTTAAAGAAGGGCATGAATTCCTGTACTATCTTAACCTGGTCCTGGACTTTGGCCTGTGACATGGAGGGAGGCGAGGGCATGGTGTGAGTATGTTTTGATTTTATCAGCTGTTTAACAGGTGTGTCTGAGGGATGCAGTCTACTGAGACTGACTTCAAAAGTAACATCTGAAGTAAGCAAAGTGTGAGTAGTCCTTGCAAAGCCATTTGTCGGATGTTAGCAGATGATGCCTGCGTAGCAGCGTCGCACCAGAATGACATATGAGCAGTGGTAGTAACTGTGGGAAGGTTGGGAACCCTGGCAAGCCTCCTGAGGGGATCGCACTAGACGGTTCTGGCCTAGTAGTTGCCCATCCTGGAGGCTGCAAAGGTGCCTCACCTAGGTCCTCAGTCAACTTAGAAGTAGACAGAATCACTTTTTCTGTGGATTCCACATCCCTGGATTTTAATCTTTTCACCTTTTTAGGATCATCAGTGGTTGACTGAGTTGTAGCATAAACTGCAGAAGATGAGGGTTGCGTTGCCACCGACACTGCCAACAAGCATTCCATATTTGCAGCGAGTAACCAGCCATACATTTAAGGGTTTTTGCATGGAATTTTGCAAAGCCAGAGCAGTTAGAAACAATATGCTGAGACCCCAAACAAAGCAAACAAAATGAGTGAAAATCTTTATGTGGGATTTTCTTCCCACTGGACAATCAGTTATTAATTTTTTCTGAACATTGGTCCAACCTATTATATAGCTGCTAAATTCTTAACATT
Source organism: Protopterus annectens (assembly GCF_019279795.1). NCBI lineage: Eukaryota > Metazoa > Chordata > Ceratodontiformes > Protopteridae > Protopterus > Protopterus annectens. The sequence goes on from NC_056732.1 coordinate 340,002,448, forward strand.
ATTAACTCCTTACTTCTAACCAAACTAGATGCCAGATTCGCTGCACACCAAACTTACAAATCGAATCATTGTCTTTCACTAAAATACTTAAACTGGTTGGAATTACCTCATCAGCTTCTTCTCTCTCAATCTTCCCCCACTAGGTCTCTATGTAGCTCTGACCTAAACCTGCTACAAATATACAAATTTAAGACTAAAATTGGCTGTAACCTCTACAGCTACAGTCTTACCATATCATGGAACAAATTACCACTAGAAATCAAGTCCCTCAAACATCCAAATCAATTCAAAACTGCCACTAGAGAATACCTACAAACTCACTGGTCGTGCCACTGCACTCATCCTCCTTGAACCGCCTTACTGTCTTCTAACACACTGCCCTATCTGTTTCCTTACTTAATCTGTCAGATTCACTCTTGCCTCCATGTCATGTGTAATCACCAAAACTACAAATCTTTTTAGCTCTTAACCTCTCTAAAGTATCACTCTACTTGTCCATCTCTCAATTCCACTTCTGATTTCATATATATCATGAAATAACTATAAATACTATGTAATTCTTGCTGTTTTATTAAAAACTTTTGTATTTGAATATTTTATTTATGCTTGTGAAGATTTTTCAGCTATTATATTATATATAACTGTACTTCATTGTATGTATACATTGTAACCTTTTGACACTCTTTATTCTAATTCCTGTATAACAGATTGTAAAACTGTGGAGCTTTTCTCTCCGGGCCTCCACTGAAAAAGGGCTCTCAGCTTAGATGGACAAACGCAGTCAACAAATGTAAAATAAAAAAATAATAAATAACATTGATTAGACAAGAAATTTCCCCAGCAGGGTACTTATCTGTCTGGAAGCAGAGGAACTCTGGAAACACAAGCCGACTGACAGACTGCAAGCATATATAAAAAGAAGTTATGTACTCACCATAACGTTCCATCTGAGTTGTTGCTCTTCATTTGTCTTCAACATGTAGGGAACACGGATCGGGGTCAGATCCGACCCAGCCACATTTCTGCAGCATCTAATCCGAGCTCCAAGCTCCTCCCCTATCCACAATGCCCAGTCTCCTTTCTCTCTTCAGATTGAGTTTGCTGCCCCCCCATAGAGACACAACCTGACACAATGTCTTACCCCCTGATACCAGAACACTCAGACAGTATCAACAGAAATAACTGTTGATGCCAAGGAAAGGGGCATGTCTTATCCAGCCAGACCACCACACAGCCCATATAAGGCAGGGGGAAGGAGGGAGGGATGGCTGAAGACAAATTGAGAGCAACAACTCAGATGGAACATTATGATGAGTACATAACTTCTTTATCTGAAACTGTTGCCTTCATTTGCTCTTCAACCTGTGGGACAGAGTCCCCAGCTACCAGACACTTGGGAGGCTCTCATGGAAGGGTATTCTGTAACACGGCAGAGCCAAAGGATGCCCTACTTCTGGAGAGAAGATCCAATTTAGAATGGGAGATGAAGGTAAATGAAGATGCCCAGGTAGCTGCAGAGCAAATGTCATCCAAGGAAACTCTGGACCAAAAGGCGGATGAAGTAGCCATAGACCTAACTGAATGCGCCTCAACAGGACCTAGTGGAGGCACTCCCTTGATTGAATATGCCAAGAGTATACACTGAGAAATCCAATGAGCAATGGTGACCTTAGATACAGGCTTCTCTAAAAGGGGCTTAGAATAGCAAACAAAGAGTTGATCAGACTTGTGGAAGTCCTTTGTTCTTTGTAAGTAAAACGTAATTGTCTATGAACATCCAGCTGGTGCAATTTATACTGTCCCTTATTCTGAACTTTTGGAAAGAAGACAGGGAGGTTGATAACCTGACTGATGTTTGATTCTGAGGTGACTTTAGGCAGAAAGGAAGGATTAGTGTCCAAAGAAACTCTGTCTTTATGGAAGATCATGTAAGGGGGCTTAATTGATAAGGCCTGAAGCTCCAATACCCTTTTAGCTGAAGTAATAGCAATCAGGAAAGGCTGTCTTCCAAGACAGGAATTGTAAATCCACTGAAGCAGCAGATTCAAAGAGGGAAGAAACCAAGGCTTGAAGAACCAGAGTAAGGTTCCAATGAGGTGCAGGGTCTTTGATCAGTAACCTAAGAAGAAAATTACCTTTCAGAAATGCTTTGCAGGGCATAGAAGAGGCTAGAGAAGCTGAATTATTCCCTCTGTGGAAATTAGAAATAGCTGCCAACTGAACTTTAATTGTAGAGAAACCGGCACCCTGCTGAAAAATGCCTGCCAGAAACTCCAAGATAACAGGAACTGGAGCAGTTAAGGGGTCCAAATCCCATTTGGCTGCCCAAATTGAGAAATGCTTCCACTTACTGGAATAAACCTTCCTTGTGGAAGATCTATGAGCTGCTACCAAATTCTTTTTAACCGGAGAAGATAACCCGGGAGTCCTAACTATCATGGGAACTGGAGCAGACAAGCGGTGAGCTTTAGACTGGCCAGATTTGGATGTGGGATCCCTGAGGGATGTGACATTAGATCTGGAACCGGACCCAATGTCCAGGGAGGACACACTACATGAAACCACAGAGAAGGGAACCATACTTGGTGAGGCCAGAACGGGGCAATGAGGATGACTGAGCTCCCTACCTCTTGAACTTTTTAGATGAGTTTTGAAATAAGGGGAAGAGGAGGATAAGCATAGAGAAGACTGGAGGGCCAAGCATGAACTAGAGTGTCTCTGGAGGGATCCCCTGGAGAAGGTGTCAGAGAGAAAAACTCACTGTAATTCACTCTGGAAGGAGAGGCAAAGAGATCACAGCAAGGCTGACCCCACTTTAGGAAGATCTGCTTCGCTACTGAAGGATTCAGAGACCACTCGTAAAGGATCAGGACAGACCTGCTTAGCCTGTCCACTAGAATGCTGGACTGCTCCAGAATGTGCGTTGCCACCAGAAAACGGACAGTGAAGATCGCCCACACCCACAATCTCATGGCTTTGCGGCAAAGGGGATGAGACCTGGTTCCCCCCATATGTTGATATACCAGACTACCGACATATTGTCCTTCAGGATGGCAATCGTCCCTAGGGGAAGATGGGCACGAAGAGCTTGCAATGCCAATAGCACCACCCTCCTCTCCAGGACATGATATGCAACTGGGTCTCCAGGGAAGACCATGTGCCTTGAACTGTCCATCCCAAGCACTGCCCCCCCCACCCAAGCAGGGAGGCATCCATGGTCACTGTGGTCAGAGGGGCGGGGAGAATAAACTGGTGACTGCGAAGAAGTTCTGGGGACTGCATCCACCAAAGAAGTGAATCTTTGCATGCCCAGGATAGATGAACAGGATGTGGTAGTAGTATATCCAGAAAGGACCACTGGACCACCAGGGTCCATTGGAGCACCCTTATGTGTAACAGAGCTATGGGGATGAGGGTGATCGTGGCTGCCACGGACCCCAATGCCCTTAAAACCAACTCCACTGGAGGAGATGGAACCTGGAAGAATATGCAAGAGATGATGACTGAGGGAGTGATGTCTGTCGGGTGTTAGGAAAGCCTTGGTCTGAATGGTGTCCAACCAGGCTCCAATGAAATCCAGGACTTGAACCGATTGTAGCAGAGATTTGTTGAGAGTGATGGTGATGCCCAACTGGTGGGCGGTTTCGACGAGAAAGTCCTGGGCTTGGCAGAGTCGATGTATGGAGGGGGCAGAGAAGAGCCAATCATCCAGGTAAGGGAAGACCTGATAGCCCTGCAGCTGCAGATGAGCTGCTACCACCACCATCACTTTGGTGAACACCCTTGGGGCTGTGTTGATACCAAAACGTAGCACTCTGAATTGGTAATGATTGGCCCCCAGCCAGAAGCAGAGAAACCTCCGCAAGTGCCTGTCCATTTTAATGTTATAGCACGCATCTTGAAGGACTACTGAGCACATCCAGTCATTCTCCTGCAAGAAGGGCAGGATAGATTGGAGTGTGACCATCCGGAATTTTGTCTTGGCAACTGACAGATTCAGGGTAAAGAGATCCAGAATTGGCCTCAAGTCCCCCGTTTTCTTTGGCACCAAAAAGAACCTGGAATAGATGCCTAATCCAGACTGGTCTGGGAGGATGGGCTGGATGACTCATTTTTCTAGCAGCTTGGAAATTTCCTGTGGTGCTGCCTCCCTTTGTATAAGTGGAACGTCTGGGAGGGACTTGGCCTGAACTGGCCTTTGAAAGAAGGGGACTGAATATCCTCTGGATATGATTCTCAACACCCATTGATCGCTGGTAATTGACTCCCAGGCTGTTGGGTGTAGTGATAGTCGACCCCAACTCCTCCAGATATGAGCAGCTGGGCAACTTGAACGAATCCCGAAACACTTGGTTACCCGGGCCCCATCTGCCGTGAGGGCTGCATCTGTTGAATCTCCCTCTGTCTCTGGGGGAGGGCAAGTCCCAAGTGCCTGGGAATAGCTCTGAGACTTCCGTAACCACATCATCTTAGCCCCCCACTGATTCCTGGAGAAGGATCGCTGAGGGGTTGAGAAGCAGATTCTGATGGCAGACAGAGTCTTCCCGTCCTTCTGGCTCTGGACCAGTGTGGCACGTACCATCTTTCCAAAGACTGTGGAACCATTGTATGGGGCATTTGTAAAAGATGGCTTGAAGGGCTACAAGAAGGTACAAAGTTGTAGCCAGGTGTGACACCTTATGACAACGCCTGCTCTGGCAGCTCTAGTGGTGCCCTCGGTAGCATGAGAGAGAAGCCACATAGAGGTATTGGCAATAGAGGTGAGAGTAGCCATTAGAGAGGATAAAACTTTCTTATCCTCCAACATGGACGGCGGGGTAGACTCGACAATCTCCTTCACCACGTCTCTCTGAAGCCTAATAACGTGTGCCATATAGTTCAGCACATGCACAGAGAATATGGGTGAAGCACACGCCCACTTCCCAAAACAGTCCAAAGTCCTAGACTCTCGGTCTGGAGGGTGGATTGTAGAGCTCTCTTGTGTGAGCTCCTTCTTGGTGGCCGCCGCCACCACCATGGCATCGACAGGGGCTCCCTTTGACCAAAGTGATTTGTCTGTGGGGGTGCTGAGGACCTTATTGGGCCACTTGGGTATAGCCTCCACTGTGTTGGGCTCCTTCCAAGCCAAACATGTCACAAGATCCACCAGAGGATCCGTGGGAGAGGACACCCAGGAAGTAGAGGGCCCTGTGCCAAATGCCTCCAGGAACACCAACTCATCAAGGTTGGGTTTTTGAACAGAATACCACCTGAGCTGTCGCAGGATCTCCATGTTGTCTCCAAATGAGACATCCTCTGGGGGTGATCGGGGGGAACCCCCCCTTCCTCCAAGTCGGTGTCCTCCATGAGAGACTCTGGTGGGGAGTGCCTCCTTTTGCACAAATGTTTTTGAGGAATCTCCTTGGGGGGGGGGGTTCTGGGGAGGACTCAAAAGCATCCAGCTGCTCCCGTGTGGGAGCTCCCTGGGCAGAGAGGCAACAGGCTGTCCCTGACATAGCAGGATGGCAGAATCCGGACTAGAAACAGAAGGAGCCAGGACAGATTCTTAGGACGAGATCATCAAGGGTCTTGATTGGATCGACAGATCCCTCTCCACCACGTCAAAGGCAGAACAAGAACAAACAGCCTGAGCTGGGGCTACGGACTATAGATCAACAGGGGACTGGAGCTGAACCTCCAGGCACCAAGACTCCGACTGGAAGGCTCTGATCCAAAAAACTCGGAGCCAAAACCATCCCCTCGGATCTGGCGCCGAGCCTACATCTTGTCGGATCTGACCTGCTCAAGGTAATGGCTAGTGTCGAGGTACCAGGTACCATCGGGGCTGACCCCTCAACGCCGAGGGTCCTCAGATCCGACGACTCCGAAACCAGGTGTCAGATCGGAGAAGGAGTAATCGGGAAGAGGTTGGACTGCATGCCCCCCGCTCTGTAGGGAGAGGGGGCAAGCAAGACTGCCATCTGGGTGCGGATGTGTCTCCGCATCATCCTGTCCACCTCGGCTTCAGAAAGGCTTCGGGTGGATATGGAGGAAAAGGCAACTGATGATGGCCTAGAGAGGAGGTGAAGTGACATTGACACCGGGGAACGGCTTCAAGGCACCTCCAGCTCCGGGGAGAAATGAGGGGAACGGAGTTGGGGAGACCCAATATTTGGAGCAGAGTGGAGCCTGACTGGTGGTTCTGCTGAAGAAGAGCAGTCGGGTGATCGCTTCCTTGGCCTGCCTCTGTGTTCATGTTTATACTCATCCCCGGACCTCTTAGCGGAAGGTTGAGTCCCAGAGGTTGGGGCGGAGATAGAAGAAATAGCCATTGTACAAGTATACAGGGTGACCTGAGCCACCGTGGTAGGTGGAGGGAGAAGGCCTTTCAGAATAAGTTTATTCCTCCTGTCGATCAATGCACGGCGTTGAATCATGCGCAGATCGAGCAGGAGCAATCAAGATGGGCAACTAATAGACAAACAACGCACAGAGTATGGCCATTAGCTGGAGAAAGTTTATGGCTACACTTCGTGCATTTGCAAAAAACAGGTTTGGGAGTCTTTGACATAATCAAGAGAAACAGAGGTCCAAACTGAAGAAAGAAAGACACATACACTCCTAGAGATAGAACAGCAAAAAGAGTTTTTTTTTTTCATACCAGCGCAAACAGCAGAAAGGGAGATGATAAGAAAAGATAGAAAAAAAGAAATTTTAGAAAGAAGATCTAAAGCAGAAATTTAAACACACTTACCCAAAATAGCTTAGAGCAAATGGATCACGATGCTTACATGAGCAAAGCAAACGAGATCTGAAGGGAGGAAAGAGACAGGGGCATTATGGGTAGGGGAGGGGTCTGGAGCTCAGATCAGATGCTGGAGAAATGTGGCAGAGTCAGATCCATCCTGGATCCTTGTTTCCCACAGGTTGATGAGCAAATGAAGACAACAACTTCAGATCACATGTGAAGTGCATCGGACTGCATAGTTATAAAGAACTGATGATGGCACCAACAGATGTCTTTTTTATACCCCAATGTCCATACGTCAGTAATAATACATCCGTTGGCTTGGGATGATGCTAAGACTCTAGAAATCACAGCAGTCATGGGCTTCTGCATGGCAGAAGTCCCAATGATTAGCAATGCAACACTGACTATGAAGAACGTCAAACATTACTCTTCTTGAAGATGGGTGCCGCATCCAAGTTTGACAATGACAACATTCTCAATCTCTGGGTTCTGGCTGTCTCCAGAAGTAGGATTTTTTTTGTGTCTCACTATTCTGTGTATAAAGTGCAAGGTTTCCCTACCAAACAAAACTGAAGATCCATACTAGCCATGTTAGTCCAGTGTCGTCAGAATCACCTGTTGAATCTCATACATACCTACAGTCTTAACACTACACACGCCTCTGACTACTGCCATAACCTCTACAATAGTGATGGAGCCCAAAGCACAAGAGTATTCAGACACCATTTCCTGACCACTTGATTGGGTGCAAGAGTTCCTCAAAATGATCTTTCAACAACTGGTAAGTACTGCTGTCATGGTCAGCACTTCCCCACTTTGGATTAGCACAACCTGGGTGGAGTCCTAGTTTCCTCTACCATCTATGTTCATGGTTCTTCTAAACTTATCACATACACAAACCTTTGCTTCAGTAACAGCTGTCACTGCAGCTTTCTTGACCTACTTGCACCTCTCAGATAAATCGGGAGAGGACTTCATATGCACTGCTCAAAAATTCACCTTCTTCACCTTGACAATCTCCTCTTAACAGCTGGCATACATCATCAGCTATCTGGTTTACCAGAGTGATTGATGAAAACTATATTCTAGTTGTTGCTCTAAGCTTTACACTGGTCCAGTCAAACCTGGTGTCTCTACCCTCACTCAGAAAAGTGTCAGTCTTTTATATGAACTCATCTTACATAAAAGGCTCAGCAACACACGCCAAAGTGATCCTGAATGCTTCTGTCCCTGCTTATACACTTACTTATTTGTCCAACTTGGACTCAAGCCCATTTTTACAGGAGGCACTGGGAGAAAAGCTTCAGGAACATTTCAAGTATTTAAAAAGTAACATTTATGGAAACAATTAATTACAGAAGCAGTACAAAGCATTCTGGCAGAAAAACTGAGTTAGACAATTATGTTTGATAATAAACAAAAATAGTAAAACTAATGAGTTCCAAGAACAACTTTGTACAGTACAATTAGATTTAAGAGTAATTTGATAGATAAAAGATTTATTAAAATTTGGTACTAAAGACAAGTAGACCCAGGGAAATTAAAATAAGCAGGAGATTCACAAATCTATAATATCATTAATAAAAAATATTTTAGTATACAGGCATATATACAGTATGTATGATGACTTGTGCCTTTCTGGTCTACTGGTCAATGCTCACTCCAACAAATCCACTTCACAGCCAAGTAGTTATCATTTGACAGTTTTACCACTCTCTACAAATGCATGCCTAGGAACACAGTGCCACTGGTCTGATGATACAACCAAATACTCAAATATTCATATCTGGCTCTTGTTATCATATAAATAAAAAAAAGCTGCCTTAGTGCCAAGTACAATTACAAGTCACCTTGTGGTGACACACAATCTGTTATGGCCACATTTTGGACTACATGAAGTCCAATAACAAGTCACTTGACCACACATTGAGATGTCATTCCTCCCAGTAATGCCACTACAGAGTTTACAGGCTGCATCTCTCAAGCCATTCAAACACATTAGCCAAAAAGGGTAAATACTATCTATACCTCTTTACGATATAAACACAATCAACTGTCAACGGGTTTCTTCTCTGCAAAACACCTCTCTGTGGTATAATCACAATCAACTGTCAATGGTTTTCTTCTCTGCAAAACACCTCTTTGTGGTATAACTACAATCAAATGTAAAGGATTTTCTTCTCTGCAACTCACAGACAAAGTGAAGAAACACTCCCGTCTTCCAGGACAAAAAAAGACTAAAGTGTCAGAGTGTCTTCAGCCAGGGACATATGTGTATCTCTACACTTCCTCGGGCCTCTCATTGCAAACAAATCCAGAGCATAAGAGGCCATCAAAACATCCTCCTAGGTATGTTTATTCTTATTTAAAACTTGGCAGGACTAATAAGTTTCCTTCTACTCGTTCATCCTTTAATGCTGCTCAGAGTGTTGTTTAGGACACCCTTCTGCATTCCTCAGAGGACTGATATGGCAGTGCTGTCCTCGATCACTTAAGCAGAAGGGTCTTCTGCTGCCTTCAGTGGATGCAGCTATGAAGCTCTACATTGCGCAATGGTTATACTACTAAGTCCATTAACCCCATGTACTTAGTTTTAGGGTGGTGGTTTTGACTGTATATAACCTTACTGTTCAATGACTGTTATGATAAGTTGCCATAAAATCCTAACACCCTTTATTTGATAATTGTAAAATGCAGTATGGATGCTGTACATTATCAAAAAAACATGATATACTACGTAATATGTTTTGGGGTGCTTGTTTAGACTGCATATAAAGTCTTTTACAATTGTTCTGATATGTTGTCACAAAACACCCTCGCTATCTTTATTGTTCTCAATTGTAAGATGCATTTTGGATACTATACATCATCATAGCAACTAAGTGTAGATTTCATCTGTGTTAGCAACCTAATAATTTCACACATTTCTGTTACGATCTTTCAAAATTATAACCTTTAATAATTCTTACTGATATATATCATCCTATATTTGCTTGTAGTTTGCACTGCGATTGCTGAATTTCCCTGATTAGTGTAATGTGTGTTTAACAGTTGACTGCATTTGCCCTATGGCCCGGGTCATGGCTAAAAAAGCTCTTTGGACCAGATCACTTACCAAGTTAATAAAATAAATTAAATAACAACAATAATAAAAGTAATATCAACAAAGAAATCAGTGAAAATATATACATATACAGATCTTATGTAACTAATTTATTTATTTATGTATGTATGTATGTTTGTTAACCAAACAAGCAAACCAGTCATCTCCTTTCAGCTACATCCCAGGCCACACGGGTAAATGCAGTATATCTATATCTATCTATACATATATCTATATGTGTATATATATATATATATATATATATATATATATATATATACACATACACACACACAATGTATATATATATATATATATATATATATGTGTGTATGTGTGTATATATATATATATATATATATATATATATATATATATATATATATATATATATATATATATATATATATAGCTATATATATGTATAGAAATATATATATATATATATATATATGAATGCATGTATAAATATATACACACATATTTTTACTACCGAAATTCTAGGCAGAAATGGAAATACTGCAACAAGATGATCAAAAACTGAGAATGCTGAGGACCACATAATCAAACACCCAGACATTCCCTCCTTCTGAACCAATGTTATCCCTTATTCCTGCGTGTCCATGCAAGGGTGAGATTCAGTGTTCAATATACTTTGTCCTTCCAGTCCTCATCATTCTTAGCTTTCATTGCAGTATCTCCATTTTCAAACATGTCACGTTCACAACTTCAATAGTAAACCCATACTTATACATACATATATATATATGTATATATAAATGTATATATACACACACACACACACATACATATATATATATATATATATATATATATATATACATTTTTTTTATATATATACATATATATATATATATATATATATATATGTATGTATACACTTTTTCAGAGTAGTCAATCAACCAGCAAGTTTTTGGGAGGTGGGGGAAACCAAAGCACCTGGACAATACCCATGCAGTTACAGAGAGAACATGCAAACCCCATATGGTGATCAAAGATCAGAATTAAACCTCAAACCATGAAGCTATTAAGCAGGGATCTTACCACTGAGGCACCATTCTGCCCTATCCAAAAATGGATGCTCTGAAAGAAAAGTAAAACAGTAGTTCATCTATGAACATCAGAAGAAACATCAAAAGGATACATTAAACTACACATACATAAACAAGAAAATTCATATGATCAGAACAAATGAAAATGTTACAAACACACCTAAACAAAAAATCTGCTTCTCTATTCAATACCAAATAAAGAAGCAGCTCATTAGTGCAGAAGCTCAGCAGATGTCTGTGTTATCAATAACTTGGTGTGAAAGACAGGTGTGGGCAATCACGTACGCTCTAGTCATGTGACCAGCATTCTGCTCTTCAGCTCTAGGGAAGTGGTAAGGGCTACTGTACTAGAAGAATGTCACCTGAAAGAAGGTGTGCATGAGTGAGTGAGCATGTGTGTGAGAGAAACCTACCCAATCAGAAGAGATGAGGAAAACAGCTATGGGCAGAGCACAGACCTGCAGATAAACCTGCAATATCACCTCAAACCATATCTCTCTACTGTCCCGGAGTTTACAGAATGTCCCTGATTTTGCCTTGTCCCTCACAAAATGTTTGATTTTTCTAGTAAACCACTAAGGATTAAAGTCAATCAGTGATGTCAAACATTAGAGTCTCGTATTTCTAGAAAATGCATGTTGGTACAAAACGTGTTATTCTATTAACATTTTAAATGAATTAGTGTGATATTTAAAAACTGTCTTTAGTTTACAGCCTTT
>NC_056732.1:340019072-340066572 GCF_019279795.1 Protopterus annectens
GGAAAACCAAACTATTCACTAATTATATAAATCTTACAAGACTGTGTAAAGAAATTTAAGGAAACACGAAGCTATGCAAGCAAGGAAGCAATATGAAAAAGGCTGAAGAAGGGAAATGGGCAAAGGGTTAACAATGTATTGGAAGTGTCCATGTTTTGACAATAGAATGGTTGGGTGGCAAAAGAGATCAGGAAGATGGATTACTATGGTACAATGGGGGCAAAATAAAATATGGACAATTTAGCTGAAAGACAGGGGACTAAAAGCTGCTGTGGCAGGAGTACTGATCAGAAAATATGATATAGTATAACACAGTACAACAGTACTTCAGGCTGACACAATGTGAGCTAGTTTGCCTGCCAAAGCTGGAAAACAACTGCCATCACAGTGTTCATCTATGCTTTATTAAAATATAACATTTCATTTTACTTCCCTGACAGTATGGGAACCGCATTCCAGCTAATGACTACCCTTTCCACGATTCATGTTATGGTTCTGTTTGCACAGGTCAATGTTCTCAACAACTTGACATATTGTGTACCTTCTCTAATACAAACACCCACACAGACCTACAGAAACGTATTCTTTGTAGCCTTGTAGACCAACATAAGGTCTCCTCTCTTGTATCTGTATTTCAAAGAGAATGTTCTTAAGTGTTAAGTCCATCTTTATAATCAGACTCTTACATTATATTACTGATTTTGTGTGCCTCCTCTGTACTCCTTCAAGCCTGCATAAATATTATTTGAAACAGGGATAGCCCAAAGCTGCTCTATATTCAAACACTGGCCTAAAAAGACTACAGAATATGATTTTCATTATGTTAGGCCTTCAGATTTTAATATACATTTGGATGTATCCAGTTAACCCATGGCACTCCTTCAAAAGGTTATCAATATTAGACTTGAAATTCAAATCTTTATCAACAATTATTCCTGTCTTTACATGTTTCAACACACTCAGTAACTCAATTTAATCGATAATAACATGTAGCCATCTTTGTCTTGTCAAAGGAAATTTTTTTTTTGTTTTGTCATTGTTTATAAGTATGTTGTCTTTCAGCCAAAATGTTCAAGTTTTCTAAACATTTTTGCAAGGTGGCATAATCCCTCTTACAAGTTTATCTTTTATTAAATCACCAGCATACAAACAATAAAATAAGAGTGCACGACCATATCATCAATTAGAAAACTGAACAGATAAGGTCTGCTGAAGAACTCCCTGTCCAGAGCCCATAATGCCTCACCTTAAGCCAGGATAATCAACCAGCCAAGTTCTACTGATCAACCATTCAGCTATGCAGTTCATTAATCCAGTGGACAAATTAGTTTATAAACGCATGTTATGTATTTACCATAATGACAGATCTCTGTTGTCTACTTCTGTATTTCCTCAAAGGATGGGTTACTGGATCTGACTACAGACACTCTCAGACTTTGGATCCAAGGCTCAGGCTCCTCCCTTTACTTACAATTCCCTCCCAGTAGCTAAATACTTCTGACTGAATTTGCCCATACCCTATAAAATACCTGTTACGCACACCCCAGTAAATATATCACAAAAAAGACAATACCTCCAGAAAAACAGAGCCTGAAGAGATGTCCAAGCCATCAAACAATCGATGCAGTCATTCCAGAAACAATGAAATATGACATCTGGAAGAGGGAAGGAGGGGAATTGAACTGAGGAAGGATGGAAGTAGACAACACAGATCTATCATTATTGTAAGTACATAACTTTCATATCCAATGTTCTCCTCTGTCCATTCCTCAATGGAAAGGACAGAGTTCCAGCTACCATAAATTTTGTGAGGTCTCATGGAAAGATATTCTGTAGGAGAGTTGAACCAAAGGACAATCTGGACATGGACGGTAAAATCAATTTATAGTAAGATGTGAAGGTGCAGACATTCGACCAAGTGGCTGCAGCACAAATATCATAAACTGGTACTTTGATGAAAAAGAAAGTCAAAGTAGCAACTGACATAGTAGACAGAGCCTTAAAAGACCAGGCAAAGATGATCCTTTCTCCTTGTAAACATAAGAAACATATTCATATAGCCAGAAAATTGGACACTCCTTTGCCCAGAAGAACATAAAACAACTGGTCAGACATTCTTAGTATGATGCAAGTAAAACCTGAGTTCACAATGCAAATCCAGAAGATGTAGCATGTACTCCCCTTTATTGGCAAAATGGAGAAAGAATACAGTTCCGTAGGAGAATGTACAATGGAGCAATCTCCTATTTGGTGGCCACCACCACTATCGTGGAATCCACAGAAGGAGCCTTGCTTCAAAGGATGGCCTTTGGGGGACACTAAAATGTTGTCAGGCTTCCAGGGTATGGATTCACCTATGTCTAGTTCCTTTCATATGAGGGTTGAAACCAGGTCAACTAATTCATTGGTGGGGGGACCACCCAAGAGGTAGATAGGCCAGCCCCAGAAGCCTCAAGAAATACTGCTTCCTCCTGGGATGGGGCTTTAGTGGACCACGCCCCTTTCCATCTAAGCAATTCAATTATCTCATTGAAGGAGACATCCTCAGGGGGGATTAGGGAGATTGGGGGGACCTCTTCCCTTCACTGAAATCAGTATCCTTTGTCAGAGACTCCTGTGTGGAGTTATGTGCCTCAGCTTGCACAAATGCTTTCAGTAACTCTGTTCAGTGGAATGGTCTGGAAAGACTTCAACACAGAAGGTGAGATCACTGTGTGTACTGCCTCGAGACTTCGAGGGGCTGGCAGTCCTCCTTGACATGACTGAATGTGGAAGATGAGGACCAGCGGAGATCCATGGGGGCAAAGGTGGATCCAAGCAGGGTAGGGAACCCTGCTCCCTAATCTGAGAGAGCACTCTTTCAAAGGCCTCAAAAGATGAAATTGAAACAGGCCCTGAAGTCATCCTGTTGGGATCTGAGGACTCCAACACATACTGGTTCAAAACACGTGCCAGGCTCAGCTCTGATGCTGACTCCAGTGCAGAGCTATACAGCACCAATATTCCAAGGGGAATGGACTGCTGCAACAACTTCTGAGTTAATCCCAAGCCCACAACACCAGCACCAATACTCAACTCCAAACTACCTCAGCATCCAAGCCACTCTGTGCTGATGGTATCAGAGAAACGGTCAGAGCCAATGAAGACCAAGCCTTCATCTCCAATGCAGAAAACTCCATGAAGTACTGAGATTTAGGTGCCCCGATTCCAAGGGTCAGATTTGGGACGGAACAAACATTTTATGGGGAGATGGGGCCATGCCTGAGATTCTGACTTGGGTCACAGCCATAAGAACCCCCATCTGGATCTGGATCCTGAGGAAATTCTCCATCATTCTGCCAACATCTGCTTTTGATAGGCTTCTGGAGGACTGCACTAATCTCAAGGACAAAGTCGTGAACAGCAGTCAGGAAGTCCCATGACAAGATTTTTCTTGCAGGAAAAGAGATCAGAACCTGGGGGCTACAGTGAGAATACAGGCTCTAGGAGTGGGAGTGTATGGGATCCAGTGATGACAGTCTACAAAGATGGAGCAGGATCTGAAGCTTTCAATAACTTAGAGCCCAGGCCACAGGGACTCAAATAATCCAAGAGTGCTTCTAAAGCTCCTTATGCCCCTTCTTATCTTTGTCCTTAGCTCTGTCTGAATTCTTCTCACCCTTCCTCCTATCTGCTGCTCTTCTGCATGCAGAGGTGGGGAGTGGGGGAGAAGAAGAAATATGGCTGGGGGAACTTCTCCCACAGTAGAAGAGAGAAGCCCTTTGGGTACTAATTTGTTTTGCCTTTCTGTAAGGACCGTGGTACATAACGCAGTACAAATAGAGCAATCTTAATCTAGGTGGGAGGTCTCTACGCAATAAATGCATTTAGAGGGAGTGCCTAAATTAGGTATCTTGTGGCCACAACCAACACACATTTTAAATCTGGAGGGTTTCTCTACCATTTTCAAGACAAGGTGACCACCATACAAAACTACAACAACAACAAACAATAACAACTACAAACAGAACAATAACAAGGACCCTAAACAATAACTACATAAAAGAGACGCTTTTAATTTTACAGATGAAAAGGGTTCTAAAATGGAAAGAAAATTCACAGAGATGTCAAAATGGTAATAAGAGAACTTTTTTTTAATTTTAATAAATGTATTTCAGAAAGGGAAGTAGGTAGATAGTAAAAAACTGTGGAGAAAATCCCAATAATCTTGTCCCAAAAGAGGAGAGAGAGAAAAGACCAATAAAATACACTGTCACCTGAGCACTGAACCAAGAGATCACATCCGAAGCAAACAAGCAGAAAATGAAGTTTGAGGTAGGAGGGAATTATGGGTAAGGGATGGAATCTGAGCCTTGCATACAAAGTCTGAGTGTGTCTGAATTCTGTTTTTATATTAAAATTTGGTGAGCCGCTCCATCAAAGGTAAAAATGAAGTCTATAAATGACACTGCCTTGTATATTTTTTCTATGGTGCTTATTACAGATCAGTAAAAAAATGCTGCAAGTAGTGACAGACCTGTCATTTTTGTAAGCATGTTGAAAGATGTTTATCAAACAATATTCTTTAGTTCTTCTAACATTTTTTTTCTAAAGAAAGTCATACAGAGGCTGGGACCCATACACACATGTTGTGCATCTGTACAGAGCAGTTTTTTGAAGAGCTTATTGCACAAAGAACCAGACAGCTTATTATAGCTGTACCAGGCAAGGAACGTACTAAGTGGCTGTGGTGACTTTCTGGGATTGTTTAAAAGCTTGGTTCATGCATGGATTAGGGATAATAGGATTTTCCTAATCTTCCTGCTAGGGAATATAAAGAAGCCACTTAGACGGCCCTTCGAGGAATGATGATAGCAGATATCAGCTGGCACAGGTACTGATAGATAACAGTGACATCACCAATTCTGGACAGCAGTGTCATCATCAGTCCAGTTATCTGTAGTGGTGCCACTTTGAATTGCTCTGCATTGGGAGGCAGAGAGTGAGCCACAGATGTACTGTAAGCATTTTTTGGTTAATTCCACTGTCTTTTGCTATTACACTGCTGCATGCTTAACAGTATATGATTTGTTTTGCAGCTACTGAAAATCATTGCTTTAACATGGCTGGATGCTGCATAAAAGAAGTTATGTACTCAATAACGTTCCATGTGAGTTGTTTATCTTGCCTTTATTCTCACTGATGGGTTCGGAGCCGATCCTCGGCTCCGACACGGTCTATAGCAAAGCTCAAGGTTTGCCAGTAGCTCAAGACCAAGCCCCTTATCCCATGATGCACTGCTGGAATTACCTCAGATCTTGTTTGCTGCATGTATATATACCCCTGTAAGGGGAGCACTCCCAAAGAAGGAAGAAGTATTGAACAACCACGATGATACTAGCCTCTAGGTCAACTGTCAGCCAGGAGGGGGATGGAGGGAGGGACGCGAGAATAAAGGCGAGATAAACAACTCACATGGAACGTTATGGTAAGTACATAAATTCTTTATGTGAAGTTGTTAAATCTCGCCGTTTATTCTCACTGATGGGTAGCGTCCCTAGCACCCGCAATCCTGGGTGGCTCACGGGAGTACATTTTTCAGGACCATGGAACCAAAAGAAGACCTGTCCCTGGAAGTCTTATCTACTTTGTAATGAGTGATAAAGGTACGAGGCTTAGACCAAGTGGCTGCAGCACAAATGTTGTCAAGGGGCAATTTAGCTTGAAAAGCAGAAGAAGTAGAAATGGCTCTGGCTGAATGAGCCTTTGCTTTGTGTGGCAAAGGTATGTTAGCATTTGCATGAACAAATGAGATACCATTTGATAACCATTTTGAAAGGGTTGTCTTAGCCACTGGTCTACTTTTTCTGGCCTCCGAAAAGGATACGAAGAGTTGATCTCTGATTTTCTAATATCCTTA
Source organism: Protopterus annectens (assembly GCF_019279795.1). Lineage (NCBI taxonomy): Eukaryota > Metazoa > Chordata > Ceratodontiformes > Protopteridae > Protopterus > Protopterus annectens. The sequence continues at coordinate 340,024,972 of NC_056732.1, forward strand.
GTTCTATCAAGATAAAATCTGAGCTGTCTATGTACGTCAAGTTTGTGCAACATGTATTCCAACTTGTTGGAATGATTGGGAAAAAAGACTGGCAACTCAATGACCTGATTGATATTGGACTCGGAAGAGACTTTAGGCAAAAAGGAGGGGTTTGTTCTGAGAGATACTCTATCAGCATGGAAAATCATGTAAGGAGGTCTGATAGATAATGCTTGAAGTTCTGACACTCTGCGGGCAGAAGTAATGGCCACTAGAAAAATAGTTTTCCAGGACATAAATTTGAGATCACAAGATGATGCTGGTTCGAAGGGGGGAAGAATTATTTGAGACAGCATAACATTCAAATTCCAGGGAGAATAAGGGATTTTGACAGGAAGTCTCTTAGATAACTTATGGGCTATAACATTTAACCCATCGAATCCAAGGTGGAAATTTGATATGGCGGCTAACTGAACCCGAACTGTGGCAGCTGCTGCTCCTTCCTTAAAAGTCATTGTCAAAAACTCTAAAATGGATGACAGAGAAGCTCGGAAAGGGTACATTTTTTGTATAATGGCCCAAACTGAGAACCTTTTCCACTTACTGCAATATAGTTTTCTGGTGGATGGCTAATGAGAAGACAATAGAATTTGTCTTGTGTCATCTGAGAGTGAATGAAGCCTGGCTATTTGGGGAAGTGGATCAGCCAAGCAATCAGCTTTAGAGACTGCAATGAAGGATGGAGGTCCCCTGACGGGTGTGTCAGGAGATCTGGAACTGGGTCCAGGATCCATGGATCCTCCAGCAGATGATGGTGAAGGAAAGGGAGCAAAATCTGTCGAGGCCAATGGGGGGCTATGAGGATAACAGTCCTTCCCAGCGATTTTGCTTTCTGTAAAAACCTGGGTATCAATGGAATAGGTGAGAATGCATATAGGAGACCCGGGGGCAAATCGTGTACCAGTGCGTCTCTCAGGAGATGTCCCGGAGCTGGTATCAGGGCAAAGTAGCTTCTGCATTTGGTATTGATGTGACTGGCAAAGAAGTCGCAGCAAGGCTGGCCCCATTTTTACGGAAAATCAAGTCCGCAACGTGTTCATTGAGAGACCACTCACGAGGCAACAGGATCGTCCTGCTCAGCTTGTCCGCTATCACGTTGGATTTCCCCGGGATGTGCGTTGCTAACAGAAAACGCTGGGGTGACACAGCCCACTACCATACCCTGAGGGCTTCTCGACAAAGGGGTAAGACTTGGTTCCCGCCCTGTTTGTTCAAGTACCAGACCACTGACATGTTGTCTGTTTGAATTGCAATTGTCCCTAGAGGAAGAGAGTCCTGGAAGTACTGCAATGCCAGAAGTACTGCTCTCAACTCCAGAACACTGATATGCAGATGTGACTCTTGATCCGTCCATATGCCTTGGGCAGTCTTTCCCTGAAAATATCCCCCCCCCCTATCAAGGAAGCGTCCGTGGTCACAGTGGCTACTGGGGTGGAGGGCACAAAGGGTCTTCCTACTGTGACATGAAGAGACGTCAACCACCACCGAAGGTCTATCTAGCAAGAATTTGCGATGAGAATCATACGGTTCACTGGTAAGTTCTGGTAAGATCATTGAGCGAACAGGAGCCATTGAAGAATTCGCATATGCATCCTTGCGAGTGGAATGGCTAGAATTGCTGCCGCCATCAAATCTAGTACCTTCAAGACCTCTGCAGCTGTAGTTCTGTTCTTTGACACCAATGAGTTGACATGTTGGCGATGAAGTGAGACCCTTTCGACTGGAAGATGTAGAGTGGTGGTTAAGGTATCTAACTCTGCTCCTACAAAGACGGTATGCTGAGATGGCGACAAGGCAGACTTTTCGAAGTTGACTGTAATACCTAAGTGGTGGCAGAGTGTCAGAGTAGATTGTGTTGCCTGAATCAATTGATGCCTGGTGGTAGCGGTGAGTAGCCAATCGTCTAGATATGGAAACACCTGGAATCCTAGGCGCCTCAGGTGAGCCGTGACTACTGCCATGCATTTGGTGAACACTCTGGGGGCTGTAGTTAGACCAAAGAGCAGGGCTCGGAACTGGTAGTGATTGGCTCCCAGCCGGAAATGCAGATGATCTCTGGAGTATCTGTCCATCTTTATGTGGTAGTACGCATCCTTGAGATCGATGGAGCACATCCAATCACCAAGATAGGTCTCCAGTCCCCTGTTTTCTTTGGAACCAAAAAGAATCTTGAGTAAGTTCTGAATCCAACTTGGTCTGCTGGGAATGGCTGGATGACTCTTTTTTTCTAGCAACTTGCGGACCTCTACAGTTGCTTGTTCCCTGAGACTGGGTGGAACATCCAGGATTTTGTTTACAGGAGTGGGAGGGGAAGAGAACGGTATTAAATACCCACTGGAGATGATGCTTTGTACCCAGGTATCGGACGTTATGTTTAGCCAGGCTTCTGGGTACAAAGATAAGCAACCCCCGACCGCCTCCAGAGCCGGACAGCCGGGTCTCCTTTCAGGAGCACTGGTAGGGCTGACCAGAGAACTGGCCTCTGTCACCCTGCTGTTGCAGACCCCCTCTGCCACGCGGGCGGCGTCTTCCATTATAACCCCCTCCTCTGCCTCTAGAGGGGGTCTCTCCACATGTGTCCTGAAAGGCTCCCTGTGCTTTTCATAACCACAGTTTTCTGCCCTTAGGACTCTTGGAATAGGGCCGAGTAGGGGTAGAAAAACAGATTCCAATGGCAGATAGAGTCTTGTCTTCCTGCTCACACCTGGTTAGAGTTTCCTTTACCTTGGGCCCAAACAGGGATAAGCCATCAAATGGGGTATTGATAAAGGAAGACTTGAAAGGCTCCGCAAAGGAACAGAGATGCATCCAGGCTTGTCTACGCAAAGTAATGCCTGAACTAGCGGCTCTACTCGAACCATCAGCTGCATAAGATATGAGGGGCATGGACGAGTTCACAATCGAGTTTAGGGTACCGTACCCTGGAGAGTATCTCCTAGCTCTTTCAGGAGATCTCTTTGTAGTCTTGTAAAATGGGTTAAATAGTTCAGTGATCGAAGGGAAAAGGTCGCTGAACTAAATATGTGTTTCCCATATCTATCCATGATCCTAGAATCTCTGTTAGGAGGATGGATAGATGAGGACGTCTCAGACGTTTCCTTTTTGGTGGCTGCAGCCACCACCATGGCATCAACAGGCACTCTCTTAGTCAAAAAGGCTTTGTCCACTGGGGCAGAGATGAACTTATTTGGCTTCCAAAGGACAGGTTCCATGGCCTCCGGAGACTCCCACGCCTTATGAGAGATCAGCTCCATGAGCTCATCGTAAGGCGGAGACACCCAAGAAAAGGAAGGTTGGGACCCAAAAGCCTTCAACAGCACTGATTCGTCTTCTGTAGGGCTTTTGGACTGCCAACCTCCCCTCTGATTAAGGATCTCTAATATCTCCGCAAAAAAGATATCCTCAGAGGGGGATTGAGGGGACCCTTCTGACTCATCCAAGTCAGTGTCAGATGTCAAAGACTCCTGTGGGGAGTCCAAGTGCCTCCTCTTGCACAGTCTCTTCCTGGGTACCTCCTCAGTGGGGGGATCTGGCGAGGTCTCAGAAGAGCAAGGGGCACCCTGTGGGGCTACTTGAGTCTCAGGGTCTCTACACTTGGGTGGACCGGTAGAAGCAGGAGTGGACACAGGTGCTTGAGGGGAGGAAGAAGCCAGACCTGATGCTGATGATGTCTTTGGAGACAAGACACTCCTCATGGCATCGAACGCACCATGGCTCCGACGAGAAGGGGTAGACGGATCCGAAGGGACCGTCCGATCCTCCAGCAACAAGGCCATAGGCTCCGAGCCCAAGGTAGGAGCCAAGCTCATTCGAGCAGAAGCCCCGAGAGGAAGAGTCGGCACCAACAAATCGGTATGACTATCCTCCCTGGACCCAACAGGAGAGTGTCAGCTCCTAGAGTCCCTGGCAGACAACGAGGACGTCCGAGTAGATGGAACCGATAACCGGTGCAGGTCTCGGCTCCTCAGGCTCAACAACTATCAGGTTAGGCACCTTTGGCTCCGAAAGTCCAGTACTGCTCGGAGAAGGAGTAGTCAAGTCTGGGTTAATGGTCTTTGGCTCCAACGAAGGCGTCGGAGCCGACAACAATTTAGCAAGGCCTGGTGCCCGTAGAAGCTTCTGCACTAGCCGGTCCATATCCATATCTGAGAGGCTGACAGAAGACTTCGAGGAGTGCACCGAAGGTGCTGACTGGAGCAGAGGAGATGAGGGAATCTCAGAGATTGGCTCCAAAGCTGTGAGCTGGCTCCAAACAGAAGGGACACTCGATTCTGAGGACAGTGGGACCGATGACCTTACACCCTCCATTTTTTTAGTCTTTTTGGATGCTTTCGAGTCACCTGAGGATTTGGAAGATTTTGAGGATCTACCAGCACCATCCTGGTCACCCAGCACATCGGAGAAAGGGTGCTGAAGTAAACCCATGTCTACTAATTTTCTCCTTCTCTTCAAAAGTACCCTGGAGGAGAAGGAGTGACATATACTGCAAGAGTCTTGGAGGTGTTTAGCCCCCAGATGATAAACACATTGAACATGCCTGTCAGTGACAGACATTTTTTGCCCACAATCCGAACATTTTTTGAAGCCAGATTTTGGATGAGGCTTCTCTTTCTCTTCAGACATTTCTATTATCAGATTAAACAATTTTAAAGAATTAAACAACACACTTAGAAATTATCTAGTTAAGCATTGCAATGTATGTACAATCTGTTCTTTACCTTCTGTAATTATTAACTAGTTTTTATCCCAGATCATGGAATATAATAACTAAGCTTACTCCAGCCAGGACTACCAGCAGCCTTACTCTACTACTTTGCTCCTACTATTTCAATCCTTAACTTAAGCCCTAGTTTTCTCCCACTTTGTCCAGTTTTTCCTCTCTCTGCCCCACTTGTTTTTTCTCATTGAGGTATCTCTGCTGCTATCATAAGTTCTCCCACTAGATGGCAGCACTCGCCCACTAATCTGATTGCTGTATTCTCAACTAACAGCAAAGTGCTTCTTCCAACTACTTACCTGTTTCTCCCACACTCTAAATATCCCACTGTCACTTTATTGCCATCCTGACCCTCTCCCTCTCCAGCAACTTTTTTTGTCCCTTACCTTCAGACTACCTACCTGGATTCTCCATTCCACTTTCACTGATTGTCTTCCTAGTCTCTCTCTTATCCTTGGTCTGCCCTGCTCCGTTCGCCCTGTGGGCTCACTCCACTCCTCTACCCTACCCCAATTCCCAGCCTCTCTCTTGTCCTTGGTCTGCCCTGCGTTCGCCCTGTGGGCTCACTCCGCTCGCCTACCCTACCCCCAATTTCCACCCACCCCAGTACACCTAAACTTATACTTCCAAACCACACCCCTTTGTCTCCCAAAGCCAATCATATTCTCCACCTAATTTAATCACCTGTACAAAACCAACTGCTTCTCACTAACCAGATCTATCCTAAATCCTCCCTCTAATAACTACACCTCTACCTCAAATCACTTAAGATGCAAACACCAGCTTCCCCTGCTCATATTCAAATACTTCTCATTATCACCCTTTTACCGCTCTAAACAATATCTTACCTACTAACCTCCTATGAACACACTTTAATTACCTACAATTCTACTACCCTAACAAGAAAACTAGTATTATACCACCAACAACATGCCAAACACATATAAATATCACATCTCTTCCTACCCTCATACTTCTAAAGTATCACAGATTAATCCATATTAAATATGTCCACCTTAAACCTAGAAAACAATTCAACCAAATTTATGTACTCCATTACCCTTGTCCAAAACCTCAACTACTTACCAGTGGTGACATCCATCCCAACTCTGGCCCTATACACTCCACCAGTATTGAACTACAAAGCCCCGATCACTCAAATCTTATCCCACCTAGGCTTCCTAATTCGCTTTCTATAGCTCACCTTAATATACATAGCTTACATAACAAAGCTGCCTACCTTCATGCTCTCATGGATGACCACTCTTTTGACATACTATGTTTGTCAGAAACATGGTTAAAACCTTCAACTACTGATAATGAAATCTTACCACCTGGTTACAATATCCTAAGAGCAGACTGCAAAATTAAAAAGGGAGGTGGAGTTGCCATACTCTCTAAAAAAGGGTTACAAATCTCCACACTAGACTGCTATCCAACACCTCACAATAATGTTGAAATTCTTGCCACCAAACTTCAACTTAACACTAGTAAATCAATAATCATCTGCATCTACCTACCTCCAGGTAATAATACTTGTATCCTTGAAGACACCCTTGCTGGATTATCTTCATCTTTCCCTCAAGAGACTATAATCCTAGGTGACTTTAATATTGATTGGAAAACCTGCACACAAAATCAGCCAACTTCACACATTAACCTACATGGATTTTCACAAATGATCAACTTCCCAACCAGAATTAACAAACTCAATAATAAAGAGAGTATATTAGATTGGATACTCAAACAATCACCAGTATATGTATAAGGTTGCAACCCTTCCTGCAGATTTAAGTGACCACCCACTCACTTATATCATTAGGCATAAGACAACTACTCCTAACTCAACCACACTTAGAACAATCAGAACCAATAAAAACTTTATTCCTATTTCCAAAGTGAACTTAGAGCATGTGATTGGACACCCATTAAACACCTCCCTCTAGATGAGGCAGTGAATTACTTTAATTCAAAATTCTTAACAATCCTAGACTATCATGCACCAAACGTACTATCAGAACTAAGTATAAGCCAGCCCCATGGCTTACTAAGGAAACCAGGCAGAAAGTCCTATTTAGAAACAAACTCTGGGCTCTATGGAGATCTACTAAGCAACCCGTAGACCAACTTAAATTTAAACAAATGAGAAATGATACAAAAAAGCCATTCTCTTGGACAAAAAAAAGTTTTACTGTCATCTCCAGCAAACTAAATAATCCACAAAAGTTATGGGCCAGTATTAACAAACTTCTTCACCTTGGTCATTCCACCACACCACACCCAGCAGGAGCCAACCCCAAAGATCCCAAACAAACAGCAAACGCCTTCAATACCTTCTTCACAGAGGCCATCCAATCACTGGCTAACCAAATAACTCAGAATTCTAGTCACCCAAATTCTGTAACAAATTCACTCGCTATTTTCCACTGGCAACCAGTCCCAACTCACCTTATCTGTAATCTTCTTCAAAAACTTAAACCATCAACCCCATCAGCCGATAACCTACCAGCAGAATATCTACAAAAAGCTGCCAAAGTTATAGCCTACCCAATATCAATCCTGATAAATAGAACCTTACAAGAGGGAAATATTCCCACCATCTGGAAAATCTCACACATCATCCCCCTACACAAAGGTGGCAATTCTAACGAATACTCCAACTACCGTCCAATAGCATTACTGTCTCCTTTAGCTAAAATAATGGAAAGATGTATCCATAAACAACTACTTGATCACTTACTGCAAAATAATCTACTAGAAAATTGCTAACATGGCTTCAGATCATTTCATAGTACTACCACTGCTCTTCTATCCTTCTCTGAGAGTATCAATCATAACAAAAATAACAACACCCTCTCCTCAGCACTCTTTATTGACCTTTTCAAAGCTTTTGACATGGTCAACCATCAGTTACTTAAAAATGTACTAAGATCTCTTTCCCTAGATTCACTGGTTATTCAATGGTTCCAATCATACCTTAACAACAGACAACAAGCGGTGCTTTGGGACAATAACCTATCTTTACATCTCTCCATTATACTAGGAGTCCCTCAGGGCTCAATTCTAGGTCCCCTCCTATTCTCAATCTATATAAATGACCTTCTTCTAGCAATTACTCAAGCTACCTGTACTCAATATGCAGATGATTCTACAATCATCTGCTCAGCTAAATCTTCATCTGAACTACAGTCCTTAACCCAGAGAATGTTTACTGTGGTAGAAAACTGGTTTTTACAATGTTGCCTCCTCCTGAACCCCAAAAAGACAAAACTATTGCTCTTCACACCAAACCACAAGTCCAGACCAATAAACTTCTCAGTCCTATCCAATAATGGAACCATTATATCGCCAGACCTAACCACTAAACTTCTAGGTATAACAATAGACAGCAACCTTACCTATGAAACTCACATTAACAATACTATAAAAACCGTAAACAGGAAACTGGGCTCCCTGTATAGGATAAAGCCATTCCTTACTCCACAAGCCAGAACTTCTATTGCCCTTACCCATTTAATCTCCACACTCCTCTATGCTTCATCCATATATACAAATCTGACTAAAAACAACCTCAACAAACTGTCAAACTCTTATAATAACATAGCTAGATTTGCCACAGCCTCCTCTTTCAGAACCCACCACTGTCATAATCTGAAACTACTAGGCTGGCTTGAGCTACAAAACCAAATCCATTATAACCAACTTATCATTGCCCATAAAACTTTCTTCCAACCAACTAAAACGCCAATTCTATCAAACCTTTTCATCCCATACAAAAACCTAAATAACCTATGCTCATCCAAGAAATTACTAGTATCTACTAGTGTATCTAACAATATCTCTGGTAACTCCCTGTTCTGTAATGCTGTTGGAAAATACTGGAATCAACATCCAAATGAACTTACATCTATGTCCTCTTTAACACTATTTAAACAAAAATTGAAACTTTACGTCAAAACACACTGGTTATGCCCCTGTACAAACCCAGACTAATCTAAAATGGCATTGCTATCATCATCACTGCGGACCTAGTTTCCTTGTTCTTCCTTCCTTGAGAATAGAGCTACTGGCACATTTATATAATGTTCTGTAACAATTTTTGTACTCAACGATTGAAATGTAATAATCTGCTATTACTTTTGTACATACATTTATATGTTTACCACTTTATGTTTATGTCTATGTTTTATTAATATTTTCAAGTGGAGCTTATCTCCCCGGGCCTCTGCTGAAAATGGACATGTATACAGTTAGACTAGCCCGGTCAACAAATGTAAAATAAAATAAAATAAATAAATAAATCTACCAAAGTACACCTAAGAATGAGGTTAAATACAAGGCCAACTCTTAGGCCCAACACTATAGAAAAACAGAAGCCAACACAGGGCAAGTCTAAAACTCGGTAGAGATTTTATATATATATATATATATATATATATATATATATATATATATATATATATATATATATATATATATATATATATATATATATATATACATTATCCTATGAAGAAGTCAAGAAAAAACGTTTTTAAACTTGCAAATAGATTAATCTATCGATTAATAATGGTCCGAGCTATCTGGAACACCGAGATCTGTGCCATGGCAAACTAGATCTGGGGTAATTCCAGCAGTGCATCATGGGAAAAGTGGCCTCGTCTTGAGCTACTGGCAAACCTTGAGCTTTGCTATAGGCCGAGTAGAGGATCAGCTCCGAATGCATCAGTGAGAATAAATGGCAAGATTTAACAACTTCACATGGCAGGATCACCTACACAGGCAAAATGGTGTTTATATGTTCTGTGACAGTCCATTGTAAAACTGCACTAAAAACTTTATCATACATGTGTTAAAATTTTTTTTCCACTTGTTTCGTCCTTCTACAGGTCCAGCAGTAGAAGAGGTGGAACTAGGCTGCTAGTGCCCACTAGTTGCCCCTTTAAGGTTGGAGTGAGACAAAAGTACCTGTGCTACAGGTAATCTGGAGAGGTCACTGGTGTTTTCTGTGTCTGCCTCTCAGGAGTGCGGTGAAGGCTGCTCTACTGAAAGTGGACCAGGGGAGTCTCCACTGTTATCCCAGCATGAGGTTTGGCAGCTAGTCACTGCTGAGGTATGCCATCACATGGATGCCCTCACTGGCCCCATGCAGCACCTTCTGGCATGAATGGCAGAGTCATGCAACCGGTAGTCTCACAAGGTCTCCAGAGGGGCAACCAGCTCATAACACTGGCCACCTGTGTGAGTGTTGACTGGGTTTGTTGCTATCTGGGCTGGGCTGGGCTGACCTGGCAGACAGCTATGCCAGGATGCCTATTATATCCTTTTCCCAGGGTTTTCCCTCACTTGTGTGCCATTTTTCCATTCTGTATTTGTTGTCCAGGCTTCCCTATCATCAGCTGTCCACTCCTTGTATGTATGTGATATCCAAAATGGTAACCCGAAAAAGCACAGATGTGAATCGAATATCACACAATGTATCATTACAATATGATGCTATATATGTACGCATGTGTTATGCAAGAGCATACAGATCACAAGACCTGTGCTAAATTGTACATTGCAAGACTCACACAACTCTCAACTGTCCAGATTTTCACAGAATGTCCAGATTTTTGTCTCTTATTTTCATTTTTGTTCCTCATAAAATGTGCATTTTTTTCTGGCAATCACTGAAGGTTGAAGTCACTAAATAATAACATATATTTGACTTATGGACTTCATTCCCTTCAGAAAATGCATGTCATTGCAAAACCCAGTACTCAAAATGCATGTCATTGCAAAACCCAGTACTCAAAATGCATGTCATTGCAAAACCCAGTACTCTATCAATTTTCTAATTTTATAGGTTCATAGGTTCATACTAGGCTATCTGCCCTAGGGAATTTATAAGCCTAGCCAGAGTGTGTGTGGCTTTCACCACCCCTTAGATAGAAATGAGATACCCATAGTTTGCTGTGCCTCTGTGTCCAGCAGTGACACAGAAAAGATTCGATTTGAAACCCTCATCTCCACCCATCCCAGAGTCAAAGATTCTCTTGAACCAGAGTCAGTGAGGTCATGGACTGGGGCACATGGACTGGGTGTAGGGAGTCTCTGGGTGGCAGGTCTCCTGGATGATGAATCTGTCCCTCCCTCCACGTCCTATATTATATCCGTTGAGTCGGTTTTCTGGCTCTGCTGGATTTTTGGATTGGGGTTTTTTATTTTTTGAGGAGCATGTCCATTATTTTGGATTGTCATGTATGGGTCTGAGCAGATCACCTCTGAGCTGACGGTAGTTAGCGGGAATGAGCTTGAGTTTCTTCAGTCTCTTTCATATGGGCATCATGATGACATATGTTTTTTTTTTTTTATCCTTTGAGGGGGTCTTCTTTCAACTGCTGCCTGTCGGGTAAGGTACATGGTAAGGGATGGGGGCGCTAAGTACTGTACTCAAATGATAAGTGAAGAGAATGGGGCAATAGTCTCTGATGACTCCTGGATCTGGATGTGATCCTCCTAACCACAGGTGGGTCATGTAGACCAAGTTGGTACAATTCAGTTGGCAAAAGGTGTCCTAAAACTCTTTCAACTCTGTCCCAGGGTCCCTGATAACTTCTTCTTAATAGATTTAATGGACCACCTGGTATAGGGGTTACCTACTTGTTTTTCCCCAGTATGACTTTTCATTTTTATTTTTTATTTTTAGCTCTAGCATGGCTCTGGCACCAGTTTTTAGTGTGAGAGATCTCTCTGATGTCTGTGTCTGAGTCTGATCAATGGTCAATTATGGTTGCCAGTCAGTTGCAAATTTTCTGCATTTTAAAACCCTATGTTTGCCTGCACTTCACTTCAGACAAAATAAATTGGGACACAGAGGCGAGACCGACTGAGGTCCTGTGTGGGACACCGGGGGGACCGCTTAGAGTCTGGACATGACAACACCCACACAACCTGTGTTGTGTGTGTCCTGTTTGTGACAGTTTGCAAAACCCATCTTGTGACAATGGGGTTTACATCTAAGCTGGTGAGTTTGGGTGTGATGTGGAGTGGTGTTTGTGCTTTGCTAGGTGCTTGGTCAAGGTAGGCTGGCTGTGTGAACTGCCATAGCTCATCAATGGCCTTAGTGAACAAAAGTCGTATGGAGTCCAAGGCCCAGGTCAGGATCTGTGACAAATATTGAGGGGCCATTATCCAGTGTCTGTCAGTCCCCAACACTGTTTTTTATTTATGAGTTCCATTATGATCCTTTCCTTGGCTGCTAGCAAGGCTAGGGTGGCAGGGGGGGGTAATTTCCGGGGATTGTGAGCACTGTGTTTGTGGTGTGAGTGGGACTTCCAGTTTGCGCATGTGTTTTAATGGGTGCTCCTGTAGTGTGAACAGATTATTTAACAGCCTTTTTGTGGGTTTAGTTCCTCATTGCTGAGTTTAGCATACAGCTGGGGACACCGGACCCTCATCTTTGATGTTTGCTTTTTTTTGGAGAGCAGGAAGCTCACCTGGGAGGAGAGGGAGGGAGGGGGGGGATAGAGACTGTGGGATAGATATTATTCCTTTGGGGGAGGAGGGATTTTGTACTTTTTTTGAACCTGTGCAAATTGTAATGCATGTGGTCTGTTTTTTTTCATTTTTTTTTAATTCTGAACATATCTGGGAATTTTTCTTTTTCTTTTGTTTCTATTTTAAGAAGGCCTTATTGGGTGATTTGTGTCATTTTTGTTTTTTCTTTCAATTTTTCTCTTGCCTGGCCTTGATGAGATTTTGCTACTTTTGCCTTTGAGTGAAGTTTCTTTTTGTAGAGTTTGTTTTTGCTCTGTCATGTAGTAGCTTTCTCCTTTGTTTCTTTTTTTGTTAGTTGGGTATGGTCCATCCACCCCGGTAGGTGTGCCTTGAAGGGAAGTGGGCTTTGATTAGGGATTGCTTGATCCATACATTCCTGGAGTTTGCTCATAAGATTTGCGGGGGCTTTGTCAGAAGTGTGAAGAAGCTTGGCTGTGGTGAAGGTTGCTTTGTTTTTTGCCGGGGAGTCTTAAGATGTGTGGTTGAAGCAGAGATTTGTTCTTGGTCTTTTGGGGGGGGGTGAGGATCTACTCCTGTGCTGGGGACTCTCTGATTTATGGTCTGAATGAGGATAAGGATTATGGTTGTCCTTATAAGAGTAATATTTAGATTTGCCCTTATTTCTGGAGCTTTGTCTCTCAATTTTGTGCCAAGAAGTTGAGAAATATGAAGGCTCTTGTCAGTAGACAGATAGCACACTGTGCAGAGGAAAGAATGCACTGACACTATCTGGCTTCATCTGCATAACTGCTTTGCTAACTGCCTCCTGTTAGTGCAGTATGAAGCACCATTACCATCTTGTGCAGCACCAATTATAACGTTATGATTGATACAAACAAGAGACTAAATAAAAGGTCTGTGGATGAGTTGCATTACAGAAGTAAGGAAGTAGTCCCACCTGATAAAGTAGCTCATCTACAACTACAAACCTTGTGACAGCTGGTAGGGACAGTGAGGCACATACTTTGTATGTATTACTGTGATCCCACATCACATCTGCAAGACACATAAAATGTGTGGTTGCGTCCGCAGGGAGCAGGCCATAAAAATAGGATACAGCAGGGATTAAATGCCATATGGGGAGGGGGGTCCACAGCCACAGAATGAAGCATGAGTACAGAGAGGGGTTGGGGTTGTTCATAGCAGTAACTGCAGCTGCTATCAGGTCCATATATGAGGGAGGGATTGTGGTCATAATCATATGCATACCACAGCACAGCATATCCATCCACTGTATGACATGTTTTGTCCTTATGTGTACAGGTATTAGCAAAGCCACCCAAGGAAAGCAATGCCTAGAAAAGTTCACTATCCAGAAGAATAATCTACTAATACAGTCCTTCGGCATATGTGGTAAGTGCCTTCTGGGCAAAAGTGTTGCAGATAAGCAGTAACGGGATGAGATTGGGCATGGACTGTTGCAAGACGTGAATGCCATAAGCAGCCATAAAAGGTCCCTATGACAACTGTGATGAAGGTTTACCAAAATGATGCAAAGGAGGTCTATCCCACAAAGCAGCAGCTGACAGATGTTGAAGAGTTTTTGCTGTCACTCTCTGGCCAAGGGGATCAGCTCCTCATACCTAGGGGAGACTCGGATATGGGAGTAGGCCTGGCACCAGTCACGTGTGCTCAGTAAGGGAAGCAGCTGGTTAGTGATATCCATTTCAGTAAACTATAACACACACTACTATTTGATTGAAGAGAGGAGTGACCATGGATCACCTACACTCACCTGCAAAGCTGTCCTTTCAGGCACCTCATGTCTCCAAATGCATTGCATGCCTCTGTTTCATTATATAGCAGTATGCATGCCACATTGTGTGCAAAAGCAACCTTTAAAGCCGGAAAACTGCAGCACCAGGAAAACAACAGTTTGGGACAAGAATGTGATATAAAAGAACTTGAGCAAGAGGGAGTGTATAAATATTTGGGCATTGAAGAAGGATCAACAATAAAACATGAACAAATGTGAATAAAACTTAGTAGGGAATACTTTAGAAGACTTAAATTAATCCTGAAAACAGCATTGACATCTAGGAACAAAATCCAAGCCATAAACCAATTTGCTCTTCCTATCCTAACTTTCAGTTTTGGAGTGATTGACTGCCCCAAAACATGTTGGATAGATTACATAGTAAAACAAGAAGGATGCTTCATGCTCACCAAATGATTTATAAAAATTAGTGTATACCAAGATTATATATTCCCCTTTCCGAAGGAGGGATGGGCCTCCTTGAAACTGATTACATGTATAGATCTGCAATCGTGGGGCTCCACACACATCTGCTGACCTCACAAGACCAAAACATAGTGAAAGTTTTAAAACATGAGGAGAATAAATCCAAGATGACTTCTATGCTTAATCTAGCAGAAGCATATCGGCATCAAGCAGGAATGGAAATCAAACCAGAAGTAGATAAAAATCAGGCAGCAACTGAATGTGCCAAAAAACAAATAAAGAATATAAGGTGAAGGACCAGATGAGAAGGCAAGAAATGTGGAAAAAGCATAAATGTAGTTGCAAGTATAGAAAACTCCTGAAAGAACCTCATGTTTATCAGAAGTGAATGCAGAAATGGTTAAGAAGAGGCGAATTTAAACCAAGAGATGACAGGTTAATATTGGCAGGCCAAGACAGTGGGCTACGTACATGCTGGTTTACAAAGTTCATTAAACATGTGGGGAAAAACAGACAATGTAAGTTTTATAAAACCGAATTGGAAACAGTCGCACACCTCATTGCTGGTTGTGACATACTAATGATAGAAGGACTGTATACTGAAAGGCACAATAATGTGGCAAGAATGTTGCACTGGGGATTTTGCAAATATTATAGTACTGAAGTGGCTGAAAAACACTGGAAACATGAGCCACAAAATATCATAGAAAATGATGAAGTTTATATCACATGGGATCACCCATTACCAGCAGTTCAAAAGACAGATGCCCGAAAACCACACATAGTGGTCCAAGAAAAGAAGACAAAAGTAGCGTTGATCATTGAAATCGCTACACCCAGTGACTACAGTGTCTTGCGTAGAGAGAGACACAAAGTCATAAAATACCAGGATCTGTAGGCAGAAACGAGAGAAATGTGGAAGAAAGATTCTCAGACACTTCCAATAGCAGTAGTAGGAGCAATGGGTCTTGTAACAAAGAATCTGCAATTGAATCTAGATATGTTACTAATCCATTTAGCCACATACGAATTGCAAGAGGAGTCATTACTGGGCACATTGCGGGTGCTATGAAGAGCACTTTTGGCTGACATCAAAGATTGAAACAACACTAATTTCATGAACTTTAATAGTACTTTGACTTAAGAATGGGGTCCATTCCTGTCATCATATTAGAAACCCAAAAGATTTGGAGAAATTAAAAATAGAATATATGAGCATATTTGTGTAGGCTGACAATGGTGTTATGTATTTCCATGCATTCGCAGC
The DNA here is from genome assembly GCF_019279795.1 of Protopterus annectens. NCBI lineage: Eukaryota > Metazoa > Chordata > Ceratodontiformes > Protopteridae > Protopterus > Protopterus annectens. The sequence continues at coordinate 340,040,719 of NC_056732.1, forward strand.
TTCTACTGGTGGAGGGTTCAGCACAACAGGACAACATAAGGCTGACATCAGAACACTTATGGGTGATAAACACAGCAACATGCAAGTGTCATGGCCCAGTGATATAGTGACACTGTCTACAGTATTATGAGGGAAGGGGTGGTTGTAACTCGTATCCGGAATTACACAGGCAGTTGTAGGGGTAATGGCTGAGCACATAGCATTACTGGTGCATGACAGATGTCATCTAACTCATAGTTCAACATTGACTCCACCTGTGTCCACAGCCCACACATCTAAAACACACAGACGTGCGCACACACACACACACACACACACACACACACACACACACACACACACACACACACACACACTGCATCTAAGGTGGGTATACACACCATAGTGGAAGGATGCAAAGGGGCGCAACTCCAACATACCTCTGGTACTGTCGCTGATATGCATGTGACACTTACAATAAACCATTAAATGTGCAGGTCAACGATCCAGGTACAGATGCCTTCTACTCACACCAATGTGGAGCATGTGAATATACTCTGTGGCTTACAGATGAGCATACACCAATTGCACAGTTACCTGAAGTATAGGTACATGAGTGCAGTGCTGTTGAGGTCTGAGGTTAGCTTTGGTAAACTTTGCTTCCAAAGATGAACTCTGAGACACACTGCAACTGCCACCTATTCTGCCAATACAGGCCAAACAGTCTGTGGCTACGGGATGATCTGAATGCAAGGTGCTCAGAACATGGGTCATCCCACATTATACTGCGCAAACTGTGTGAGATGGCATTAGTGTTGCCCCTTCTCATGAGTATCTTTCAGGTTGTGGGAAGAATTGTTTGTCAGGCTTAATGCATGGGATGCCTCCTACAGGTGCAACTGCTTTGTTCCATAGTTTTACCATTTTCCAGCCATAGAATAGATCCAGCCTTGACACCACAAGCCAACAAAGTGGACACCTGCACTTTCCACAGTGTAGCAGCCCAGAACTTCACTACACACAGTCATCCCGGATTCCTAACAATCTCTCAGTGTAGATGGTAACTGTGTTCACATCCTGATAATCTATCACAAATCACATTTTTACATTCACCTGTCACCTTGTCTCTCTCCTCTGCAAGTAATTTAGACTGTGCCCAGCCTCCTCCCCAACCTAGTGAGTATAGGAATATCTGATGCAGAGTTTGGCCAGCCCATGCACTAACGTCACAATGTGTTTGTAATGCTGCAAGCATCATTTTGTTCTGTGTTGTCCGAGACATGACCCACAGCTGTCAACCAGACACTGCCTCTTTGCTAGTGCTGTAATGCTGCCTCTGTCTTAGATGTAGCTCTGCTAATAACTTTGCAAATACAAGACAACTGTCATTTTCCATGTCTTTCAACATTTTGTCTTATTTTTCAACCCGGTATGATTAAAACAAGACTCATGTAGATATCCATCAGTATAAAAATGTGATTACATCTTCCACCCCAGCAGCCCAAGAACACATTATATTAACTTCAATATGCTTCTTTCCAGCCTGTCTTACCTTCTTGCAGTGTAAAGCTTAGATGCATTACAAATAAGAAAACAATACTTTCTTGCTTTAACATCTTTAGCATATATAGCAGTGCCCAGTAAGACTCACCCACACCTGACATTTAAAATATCCCTGACTGTTGTTGTTGTTTTTCTTGTGACTTTTCCTGGTTAGGGGTCACCACAGCAGAACTCCGGTCCGCTAATGATTGGCAGTCAATTTTTTTGGTGCCAGCCCGACTCCCAACCTTCAATGAAGGCACGCCCATTCACGCATATCTTTCGAACGCCACTCGACCATGGGGAGGACATGCAGACTCCACACAGAAGGTGCTCCAGCTGAGAATCGAAGGGGAGAACCTCTTGCTGTGAGGCGACAACGCTACCGCTGCACCACCACGGCTTTAAGATATCCCTGACTGTACTGTATATAAAACTGCTTTGCAATATAACATGCAATTTATGTAATGACATGTTTATACAAATATTAATAAGAACAACAACTGTTTTACATGCATTTATTTCTTCAGCCACTTCAGTGTCCTTCTAAACACAAAAACGAAAATGTGGGTTATATATGTGATGAAAGGAGGTACTGCCAGCACAGCTGGATGGAATTTTGTAAATAATTATATGTCATTTGTGAATATCAAACTGATTTATACAAAATGCTGGTGTTACTAATGTATTAGAACTGTATGCCTTGTGTATATCAAACTGATTTGTACAGACATTTGTGTTTGAAATGTATCCACAGTGTGTCCTACTGGACAGGACAGAAATGTACATGCACAATTTTACCTGTTTAAATGTATATGATTTAACAGAGGAAACTGGAAATAAGGAGGTTAACCTCAGTCCAGCAAACTTTAAAATATAACTGAAATCAAATCACCTTATAAGCTAGGCCATCAAGATGCTATCTCACAAGTTTCAATGCAGCCAAAGACACAAAGTCTGTACAAGAAAACTTTCTGCATTGTCTTTGAGGTGAACTAATTAATACTCTGGAAGTGTGGGGGTATGCAATTGTTTTATGACTTCTCGCACCTGCCACAGATCTGAGAAAATGCCCTTGTATGTGTATTTTTACAGGTAAGTGCTAAGTCCTGCCAGCTTCCTGCAATGGGGGGGTTGCCTGGGAACTAGAAGTCAGATGACAAAATGTGATATCATTCTGCAAGCTATCTCAGAAGTAATATTTTAAATATTTTGAGAAGTCTCTGTGTGAGACTTTGCATTCTGTTTTTTATTTGAGGACTGACTAGAGAGACTGCTCACGTATTTCATCTTGCCTTGCCCAAGTAAGTTATTTTGGAATAGTATAATTCTCTTAGATTCAATCAGAAATATAGTTTAGATTTTGTTTTTCTTTATTTATCCAAGTCTGTCCTTCAATGTCATTTTAAATATTTCCTGTGTTTTGAACTCTGATGTCACTGTGAATATATACTTAATATTTTCTTATTTAATCCTTTAATTGTGGCTGATCTTTGTGGATTTATTTATGTTTTGAGAGCATCTGCATATTTATTTGGTGGCACTGTGTGGGCCCACTCCTAAGAGCCTTGCACTTGGTCAAACTGCCATTTGTATTAATATTAATTTCACTCAGTATATTGGGTACCCTTGGAAGAGCATTAAGGTAGCTGGCAGGAGTGTCCGGTGGCAGTCATAACTATGTTATAGTCTGGGCAGAAGGGGGCATAGCTAGTAAACCTGTACCAGCCTTTTCCAGGTGTGTGTGTGTGTGTGTGTGTGTGTGTGTGTGTGTGTGTGTGTGTGTGTGTGTGTGTGTGTGTGTAAATCAAACCTCAAAGAGTGTGAGTGTCAGCTACTTGGGCAGGGACACGAAGCACTGGTTAGGCAGAGAGGGTGTGGGAGGTCTTGACCTGGACACTCAGCTGAGATCTCAACTCTACAGATTTATTTTTTATTTATTATTTTTATTTATTTTACATTTGTTAACCGGGCTGGTCCAACTGGATGCATATCCTTTTTCAGTAGAGGCCCGAGGAGAAAAGCTCCAATCATAATCTTCAAAAAAAAAAATAAAAACAAACAATATAAATATAAAGAAATACAGGTTATAAAAAAGTTAAAAAAAAAAAAAAGTAGACGTAGTACATTTTACAAGGTTAAGGTTAGTAAAAAAGTCAATTTGTATAAGTAGAATAAAAGATGGTAAAACATGAGTAAAAATATGACAGAAATGTTATAATAATAGAGAGTATATCAAGTTCAAGAGTCACCACCATATATTATTTATTTGTAAGTGATAAAGATAAGTGATAAGGAATAAGGACTGGATGGGGGAGGATGATGATTTGGTGTGTATGAAGAAGATGGGATTAATTAGGTTCAGGATCAGGCATAGCCATAGTGTCGTGTCTTGAGCTTTTCTTGTGTCTTTCTTTTGCAAGTGGGGAGTCTTATTGGGGATCGGGAGAAACCAGCCCCGGACTGACTGTGTTCCCCATGTGCACTTAAGGGAAATTGTGCTTGATGCAGAGAGCTGCATCTGGAGATACTGTGTATATACTTGTTGTCCTTCCAGTGAATATCCCCCAGTGGTGAGGATTGAGGCTCCTTGATTACTGGCCCAGTGGAAAGTTGTTACCATATACTTTACAGTTCACCCACTAGTTTAACACAGTCAGCAAAATCCCAATCTTTCTCAGCCACTTCTTTTTGCAAAGCCACATTTTATATGTCTAGTCATATATCTAATGTGACTGATACTTTTACAGTCCCTCATTTATTCACTAATTTCACAATGTTGCTTTGCCTTCTTCATGGTCGTCTCCATCTCTTCTTGTCAGCTCATGTACTTTTTTCTGTCACTAGACTATTTTCCTTTGGAACAATGAAAAAAAAAAGTTTCACTGGAAAAGTTCCTCTGTGGAGTTTGTTAATGTCCAAAGAATGAGACACAGAATTCTCTTCTGTTTGCTGGCTCAATGTTTGTTAGCTAAACTTTTATTTACTCCTTAGCCTGTTCTGTGTCCAAAAATGTCTTTGATCCTCCAAGAGAAAATATTCTGAAGACAGATGGATACAGTAACTTGAATCTCACACCTGTGTCCTGACATTACCAGATTGCTGGGATAAACTTGCCTTTTTACTGCCTGGTAGACGGTGAATAATCTCTTTCTACAAATATAACATTATCCCCATTTTGATACTTATCCTCTGTACCTCAATTCTTTTAGGAGCAATTCTTTCTGCTAGCATGACTGCATCTTTACCATTATAGGTCTTGGCTGCTTTCACATGGCCAGCTTTGGAGCATACTCATAATATGCCCTTTTCAATTAACAAATCCTGCTTTGGAACACAAGTCCAGAAGCAAATTAATCATCTGTTTCTTCCAGTTCTCTGCTACTGTGGAAAATATTAGGCTTTTTGTGCCTACTCAGTCTTCTAACTCTACCATTTTTGGAATGCTCGGTCAGCTTTTTCTTTATTTCACCTTCTGATATTTGCAGCTTTATCAGCTCATCTGAATAGCTAGTTAAAGCTTCTTCTCAGTTTTTTCAGCCTTTTATCTGACTATATGTACTCCTTCAGGGTTTCACTTATTTTAAACACCTCTGAGTGCAACTTATTTATTTTTGCTCTAAACTACTGAAAGCCATCTCACATGCCTAAGCTAAAACTGAACTGCTTTTTGCTGAACAACTGCAAGATTCTTCCCAACTAGAATTTAATATTCTTTCTGGTCAATTTTTTGTTACTTTCTACAAATTTCTTCTTTGCTGGCATCCAGACAGTGTAACCACAATCCAGGAACAAACTTTTATTCAATTTGTTAGCTTTAGTAGCTTTTTTTATAACTGCAGTTTTCACACTGGGAAAGCTCTTATCAGCCCGGTGATCAGTGTGTAGCCATCTTGGAAGTCTGGTATGATTTATAATGTTGAGAAAACCTATTTATCTCTGTTAAGTCCAGCTGTAAGATCTTGAGCTAATTTTTCCCCTTCTTCAATAAGGTGAAATCCATTTTTCACTACTGGATGTGAATGTTGGTCAAGGCACCATCCATTTGGCATATATATATATGTGAGGTTAAATACATATTTGTTTAGGCTGACCGAATGGAATACCAATGTTCTAAACATCAACACATTAACTCCGACAGCAAAACATGAACTCACTTCTGTGCACACTCCAAGGATTCATAAAAACATTACTAAAACAGTCATCATTTTCGGAGAATGGCAAGGCCACCTGCACCTCCACACCCCTAAAAATTATATATCCTAACTCCACAATTGCATAATCCCTCCAGTAAGGGCATATTACCCTACCATGGGGACTGTGCATCTCAAACACCTGTTGACCATCTGTTTTGTCGATCAAAGCATGTCAACAAAATAGATACAGAAATTAGAGTGTTGCACTCAAAATTACCACTCCCATATATATTTGTATATCATGTACCAGTCGTCTAAAATGCATTGTTTTTATGTTATGTGCACTACCACAAAGTATAATATCCTAGAATAAAGAGGAGGACCGAGTGGTAGATAGCAGAGGATATAAATGAGACAGCAGGGAACTATTATGGGGCAGTTAGAGTGTTGTTGGTAAAGTCTAACAAGGAACAGGGTAGGAATGCAAAAGGAGAAATCATGAATAGTCTGAAGGTTAGTAATAGTATAAGTATAAGGCTGCTGATGGAGAGTTGAGGGCTTTAAATATAGAAAATGATAGGTGTGGATACTATGGAGACACATTATGTTAGAAGACAATTAAATCATAGTGGAATCAAGAAAGAGAAAGTACAGTTTTGTACATACCATAAATGTAGATGTTCGAGTGCTAATACAGCTGCAGTCATAACAGATGAGTTATCCTGCCGTCAGGCGGTCCCTCGGTCGGCCAAATTCCAAAGTCTAGGTCCGGCGTCGGTTGTCGTCGCTTCTTCCCCGACATCAGTGCGGCAGGGGTATATAAGAACCAGCCAACGCCATTTTCTTCAGTTTTTCTTGCCCCAGACGTCAGGTGCCCCCAGAAGGAAGGCAAAACATAAACTCATGTAATAATGCAATGTAATATAATCAAAAAACAGTAGTTTGCAAGCAAATACACCATAAAGAATACCCCAATCAGGTTGTATGAGGAGGTGTTTGTCATAAGGCCTGTCCCAAGAGGGGAGGGAAACCTGGATGCAGCTGTATTAGCACTCAAACATCTACATTTATGGTAGGTACAAAACTGTACTATGTTCATCGTGCATACAGCTGCAGTCATAACAGATGGGTAGAATCCCAAAGCTAAAAAGGGGTGGCAGGCACTAAGTGGAACTAGGAGGAGCAAGGATGCCCTGCAAGACTGCTGTGGCAAAGCCCGCTCTAGATTTAGAGTATAGTGGAAGGTGGTAGTGCTTGGAGAAAGTGTGCACAGAACTCCAAGTAGCTGCTTCCAAAATATCCTTGGTAGGAACCCCCCTGAGGAAAGCTGCAGAGGTAGCTGTGGCCCTTGTGGAGTGAGATCTGATGCTTGTAGGAACAGTTTTTCCATGAAATGAGTAACAAAAGCGTATGCAGCGGGCTATCCATTTTGAGATTGTCTGTTTGGAAATAGCCTTTCCTTGAGCACCTGTAGCATAGGACACAAAGAGCTGCTCTGATTTTCTGAATGGCTTTGTCCTGTCCAAATAATAACGAAGTTGTCTGTGAATGTCCATGGAATGTAGTAGTCTTTCCCCTTTGTTTTGTGGGTTAGGATAAAAGGTAGGTAAGTGTATAGTCTGATTCAAGGCTACACTGGATACTACCTTTGGCATAAAGGAAGGGTTGGTTCATAAGGAAACTCTGTCCTGATGGAAAATGATGAAAGGTTGCACAGCCATGAGGGCTTGTAGTTCCGAAACCCTGCGTGCTGAGGTGATAGCCAGAAGGAAAGCTGTTTTCCATGACAAATATTGTAGTTCTGTTGAGGCAGCTGGCTCAAATGGAGGCAGAGTCAGTTTTTCTAAAATGAAGTTGAGGTCCCAAGCAGGTACTGGTGGTTTCCTTGGGGGTTTTATATTCTTAGCCCCTCTGAGGAACTGTCTTAAGAGAGGATGAGAGAATAAAGGAGGATCAGTGTTGTATTGTGCAGAAATGGCTGAAGCGTGGATCTTGATGGAGGAGAAGGAAAGAGCACTGTTTAACATCTCAGCTAGGTACTGTAATATTTAAGGTAAATTTAGAACCCAAGGATTCTGGCCCTTTTTCTGATTCCAGGCACAAAACAGTTTCCATTTGGCGGAGTAGGCTTTTCTAGTTGATGGTCTTCTGGCCTCCAAGATGACATCCTGCACCTCCTTGGAGAGGAGGGTCTGTTGAGAAAACAAGGAATCCTCCATGCGGCTAGATTGAGGGTTTTTAGCTGACTGTGAAGAGTTTTGAAGTTGTGTTGGGTCAACAGAAGAGGCACTAGAGGCAGGATCCATGGAGGGGAATGCGTCAAGCTCTTCAGGAGTGGATACCAGTGTTGTCTTGGCCAGTCTGGAGCAATGAGAATCATCTTTGGCCTCTCTGCTCTGGCTTTTAGTAGAACTTTGGGCAGCAGAGGAAGAGGTGGAAAGGCATAGACTGTCATTGTTGTCCAATTGAAAGAAAGTGTGTCCACTTTCCAGGACTGTGGATGATAGGTCCTTGAGCAAAATTTTTTCAGTTGGTAATTTTTGTGGTTAGCAAAGAGGTCTATGTCTGGCCGTCCCCATGCCTGAATTATCTTTGCAAAAACTTGAGGATGCAACTTCCATTCGTGTGGATCTGTCATATTTCTGCTTAGGTTGTCTGCCAGTGTGTTCTCCTTCCCCGGCAGGAATTGTGCTTGAAGTTGGATTTGCAATTCCAGAGCCATGTTCCAAAGGGACATGGCTAGTCTGCACAGGGGGTATGAATGAGTTCCTCCCTGTTTGTTTATGTACCACATCACTGTGGTGTTGTCTGTCCTTATCAATAGCTGGCCTGGATGCAGTAGGTCTTTGAAGGCCATAATAGCATTTATTACTGCTAGCATTTCCTTTTGATTGATGTGCAGGTGCTTCTCTTTTTGGGACCATTTGCCCTGAATGCACTGATCTGTCATGTGGGCCCCCCAGGCGTAGTCCGAGGCGTCTGCTGTGATGATTTGATTTGCTTGAGGCATGCAGAAGGGGAGACCTATGTTTCTTTGGCATGCTTGAGCCCACCACAGAAATTCCTTTTGAAGACATGGAATGAGTGGTATAATTGTTTCCAAACTGTGGCTGTGTTGAGACCATAAGTTTTTTTAGGTACCATTGAAGTTTCCTCATATGCAGCTTTGCACATGGGATCAGTAGGATGCAAGATGCCATGAATCCCAGAGCCTGCAGGACTTTCCTTGCAGTCAGCCTGGTGAAGGTTGCCATTTTTCTGAAGTATTGAGATAGTTGCCCTTGCTTCTCTGGCGTGAGGTAGGCCATCTGGGTGTTTGTATTCAAGCTGGCACCCAGGAAAATTATTGCTTGAGAGGGTATTAGTTTTGATTTCTTTTTGTTGACTGTGTATCCCAGAAAGTTCAACAATTTTATTACAAAGGCCAGGTGTTTCAGAAGTATGTGCTTGCTGTCCGCTTGGATCAGGCAGTCGTCCAGATATGGGTATATTTGTATCCCTTGAAGTCTGCAGAAGGCAATTACTGATGCCAGGCATTTCATAAACACTCTGGGCGCAGTAGATAAGCCAAAGGGCAATGCAGAGAATTGATAATGGGTTGAACCTGCAAGAAATCTGAGGTATCTTCTGCAATCTTGTCTGATAGGGACATGCAGGTATGCCTCCTTGAGGTCCAATGTTACCAGGCAAGACTCCATGCCCAGCATGGGAAGAAGCTGCTGTAATGTGAGCATGTTGAATTCTGGTATGAGTAAATATGTGTTTAGGATGGATAGATCCAAAATAGGTCTCCAATCTTTGTCCTTCCTTGATACCAGGAATAGTCTGGAATAAAAACCTTGACCTTGTTCTTTTGCAGGTACCTCTTGAATAGCTTTCATGTCCATGAGAGCTGAAATTTGTTTTTGTGCCTCTGCCCTTTGATTTTGTGGCAGGTTTGGCATGCCTCTCATTTTTGGAAGGGTGTGAAAGTGGAATCTGTAGCCTCTATCTATAATGTCCAGGATCCATTTGTCTTTTGTGACAATATGCCAATTTTTTGAAAATAATGCCAGTTTTCCACCTAAAGGTGCTGCCATTAAAGCTTTGCTTGGCATGCAAAGGGAAAGTCATTGTGTCTGCTTTCTGAATGGCTGAGATCTATCTTCTCCACCTCTTGGTGCAGGAGTTTGCCATTGTCTGGCTCTAAATGATCCTTGAGATTGCCCTCTACCCCTCGGGCGCCTGTATCTACCTCTTTGAGGTCTGTCCGTGGCTGGAAAGGACCAATTTTTCGAAGGCCAGTTTCTGCTGAAATGTGGAGGCTGTACCTGTAGGAAATCTTTCACTGTTTGCATTGATCTTGCCTTTTCCTCCATTTTCTTTAATACCTCCTCAGCTTTAACACCAAACAATACATCTTTTTGAAGAGGTGCATCTAGTAATTTAGCTTTGACATGATCTGGTAAGGTTTGCTCTTTGAGCCAAACATGTCTACGTATGACAGACCCTGTAACAGCAGCTCTACATGAGGCCTCTAAAGCATCAAAACCACATTGCAAGGTATGTTTACCCACTTGCTCTGCACTATTCAACAAATCCTGTAACTCCTTTAAATCTGGTTGCTCAGGTTGCCTCATTTTGCTTTTCAACTGAGATAACAAAAACTGTTGATACTTTAACATATGGAACTGACAGTTTAATGCCCTCATGGTTAAAGTGGCCGAGGTGTATACCTTTTTCCCCCCACCTTTCTAAAGCTCTGGAATCCCTCTCTGAAGGTAATGGGTTTTTGGCAGTAGAGGCCTTAACTCCCTTGGGACCCTGTGAAATAGTTTCTGGATCAGCAGCATGGCTTTTGTATAGGAATTGGTGTGAATCAGGAACCCGGTTTTACCTGTCAGGTTTAACAGGAGCTGGAGGTAAAGAATCTGGGTTGAGGCTGGCTTCTGTGTACACATCGTCTAATATATCCAAAACAGGAGGGATAGCCAGAGGCCTGTGCTGAGGAAGCAAGAGAAAATCCCTGAGCCTTTTCTTGGAATCTGAGTAATCTTGGCCTTCCCAGTGAAAGTGTTCCCTCAAGGTATGTAAGGTTTCCCCAAAAGAATAGTCCTCAGGGGGGAGACGAGGGAATGGACTCCTCAGCATCAGAATCTTCAAAAGGGGAATATGAATATTCCTGGTCCTCAGAATGTTCTGAGGTAATAGAGGCTTGGTCTGAGAAAGGGTAGTCTTCCTGCAGTCTGGGCCTTTTGTCCGAGGGTGGTTGAGAACCCCTGATAAGAGTAATCAAATCCTCTGCCATTTTGAGCATGTGTTTTTTAGGCATGGGGCCTAGAGAGGGGCTCTGTGGAGCTTGTCTTTTAGTTTTCATTGCTGCTTTGGATTTTGTGAAAGCCTTAATGGAAAAAGAGGAAGGTCTGAAGACACCTTGAGAGGTGGCAGGTCTGTCTAAATTCTGAGTTTCCCCGCCAAAAGTGGCGTTGGTATCTGTAGTTGGAGTGGGGGCCGAGGAGCCTGCAACCTCAGGCACAGAAGACACTGCTAAAGAAGCGTCATCGGTACTCAGGGGCTGCGTAGGTGCCTCGCTGAGAACCGGAGCACCTGTAGCCGGCTTTAGCATGATGTCAATAGAAGTCGTGGACCTCGTATGTCGGTCCTTATCTTTGCGTCTTTTACTCAAAACTGGAGTCGGAGTATCCGACGACATAATATAATTAAATTTTTTACCAAAATAGTGCTGGGCGAATTCCGCCCGACGCTTAATAGTGCTTTTGTTGAATCTAGCACAAAAACGACAGGCCGAGACGTCGTGGTCTGGGCCTAAGCAAGGAATGCAGAAGGAATGGAAATCCTTATGCGGTATTTGCTTCCCACAAGAAATGCAATTATTAACTTTGTCTGACATCGGTCCGAGGCAAGAAAAGTTTCCCCAACGGGGTACTTAGCTTTCAAGAAGACTTCGGCTGAAAAATTTTCGTAAATCTCAGGAGCTGGCCGACCGGCACTTGCGAACTGCTTCTGCTTCGGGCACCGCACGGCAAGAAAGACTAAAGAAAATGGCGTTGGCTGGTTCTTTTATACCACTGCCGCACTGACATCAGGGAAGAAGTGATGACAACCGACGCCGGACCTAGACTTAGGAATTTGGCCGACTGAGGGACCGCCTGACGGCAGGATAACCCATCTGTTATGACTGCAGCTGTATGCACGATGAACATCAGGGATAAAACTAGGTAAAAGAAAAATGGAGGAGCTCAAAAGCAAATATGCAGAGCAGTTAAATCGCTCTTTATTAGTCAGAACAGAAAACTGTTGGGAGGAGGCGTACCAGTGTCGTGACACACACCCAAGATCCCACTGGATCAGTTTTAGGAGGCAGCTTTTGTCTGACACACTGGAGATGAGGTGAAGGGAAGAAATGGGTAAGTTGGATAGTAAGCTTACAGAAAGCAAGAGGTTAGCTGCAGTCATCTGGAATGTAGGTAGATCTAAACCATACTTTGAAAAGAGGAAGGATGTTACAGAAATTGATAAATGAAAGTACAGGTGTGATGATAATTCTGGAGACTAACTGAAGACATATGAAATGCAAGGGCAGAGCAAAAGAGTATTTAGGCTGTGGATATAGAATATGTGAAAGGAGAGAAGAGAAAAGTAGCAGCTTTGGTGCATAAGGGGATATGATGGTAAGAAGAAACAAGTGTGGTAGAAGGAAAGAGTAAGTGGGTGTTTTTAAAATTCAAACTGGATGAAAAGGCAGTGATGGAAGACTCTTTCAGTGGTTCTAAGAGTAATGGGGCTGTTTTTCATAGGTTCATAGGTACAGTATATGCTAGGCTAATAACCACCACAGCCTTTATAAGCCAAGCCATGCAGCCCAATTCAATTATGTCCCATGTGCCTTGGGTGTCTATCAGGAGGGGCATGTTAGTTTGGAAGTGGCTAAGGACTTTGTTAGGGGGTATGTTAGTTAGGTAATATTTTATTTACTAACTGCCTCTGTCCATTAGAGACATGGGGGCCAGACCAGGGGTGAATTTGAGATTTCCTATCCAATGGTCAAGATTACATTTGAATAGGGTCAGGTATGAACTCTGCTTCATGTCAATGGGGACCCTATTTAACAGTGCAGAGATTCTTTGCGACACATATCAGTCTCACCAGCATGTTCTACGAATGTTGCAGGCAAAGTTTAAATCCTTGGATCTAGTGTTTCTTGTGCTGTACATTTTATGGATGTGCAAAAGATCCATCAGGGCTGGATATGAGGATGCCTTACATGCCAGGCAATAGATAAGTTCAAAGTAACCTGTAGGAGGCTGAGAATGGAGACAAGGCCTTAAGGTGACCTGCGCAGGACAGTATGTTAATACCTTGGATTCTCCGGGTCAGGAACGTCTGTGACAGTTCCAAATGTCACAAATGCCTGGTCAGGTACATTCCAAAGGGGGCACTGTACTCAGTGATGGGTCTGATAAAGGCCAACTAAAGTGGTACTAAACTTCCTTGCATCTGGATGCTATACCCTTACTTATAAATTGGGCAACATAGAATGCCTTTCTTACTATCCTGGCTACATGTTGGTCGAAAGCCAGATTACTGTCTACATACGTATCCAGAACCCTAACTAACAGGTCAACTCTAAGAGGTGTTTCATCGATGGAATAACTGGCTTGTGTGAACATTTTCCCAAAGGTCACTATAATACACTTCTTAGTGTTGAGTTTTAAACTGTGTCTTTGGTACTAGTCAATTGTCTGTATTAGACCCTTTTGCATGATGTTAGTGCATGTGAAGAATAAATGATAGCTCCCAATTTACAAGTATTTGTGAATTTGATGAGCCAGAGGCCCTTGATACTAACGTTGACTTCTGACATGTAATTGCAAAACAGGAGTGGGTGCAGCACAGATCTCTGGTGACTGGTCTCTTAGTTGAGGTGGTCCCTCTTGAGTTCTTCATGCCTATCTGTGAGTCAGCTGGCAATACAGCAAGTCATGTAGAGTTTTATGCCTAGTTCGGTGAGTTTGTAGACATCATCTGAGTGAAGGATTATATCAAAAGTCTTTGCCAGGTCAAGATAGGTGGTATGCACTGTCATCCTCTCATCTATTGCCTTGGTGACCTCTTCAAAGAAGTCTATCAGGTTAAGTAGGCAAGACCTTTCCTTGACAAAGACAAAGTCAGATGGGTCCTGTGTCTACAGGGTGCTAATGTCCTTGTTGATCATTTCCATGATAGCTCATTCCATGGCTTTGCATAAGACTTATTAGACTGATGGGTCTGTAGTTTCGGGGGAAAGTTGAAGGACCACCCTGTTAAGAGGGATACCCAATGCAGTCCTCCATTCACTTGGTACATAATATGTTTTGCAGCTGCAGCTGAAAAGTGCCTCACATGGTCCTCAAAGGTCATGTTTTAAGCTATTTAGGAATCAACACTGAATATGGTCAGGGCCCAATAAGGCAGTGTTTTTGGCCCTAGCAAGTGCCACCAAGACCTGCTCCCTGCAGACAGTTGGGGACATATGCTAGAAAGGATTTCACAGGAGGTAGGCAGGGGGAGTGAGGGTGAAGTCTGAGCTATTTTGACCTCATAGTTGGACTTTAATCAGTGAGCTCTTGTCTTTATGAGAGTAGCTCTTTCTGATTTTGGTCATGACTTTTTTCTTTTTGTTATATACCCTGCTAAGGTTGGACTCCACCACTGTAGTTCACTTTTGGTGTTTGTTATGGGTTTACTTCTTGTAGGTACAGTAGCCTCTATGCAGCCATTCACATGTTTGTACAGAGTATCTGTGAATAATTCTGCATAAAGTTGTAATGATCTTAGGGTTTGGAGGCACTGAATTTTGACAAACTGTTGCTCAGTAGGATGTAGTATGTTTTACAATAGTCCTTAACTGTTACAGGTTTAGTGGGGTAGTTGGGTTTTCCAAGCTGATTTTTATTACAAAGGGGACAGCTTTGTGACATGGGGGGGTGCAACACTCTCCCACATCGGTGAGTACTAGGTCCAGTATTTTTGAACCTCTGGTTGAAATAAACTCTACCTGGTTAAGGGTATTTGTGTTAATAAAATCCAGGAAACATTGTGCCTGCATGTTTAAGGCAGTGTATGTTCCGTAATCTACAGATGGATAAAGTCCCCCATGAATAGAGTATTTGGTTGATGTTGAGTGTCTCCAGTAGGTCTGCATACCAAGTTATGAGACTCTATGGGAATAGATGGTGACTTATATTTAGCTAGGATATGGTAAGGGACTTTATCTAGAGTGACTTACACATGGATGACCTCCAGGGTATCATACAGTTTAACCAACCTAGAAGTATACTTGTTGCTGATGTAGATCATGACACCTCCACCTTTAGACCTGGTCTGTGCTGCTGGTCTAAATGTGTGGAAGAAACTGTAGGCTTGCACTGCAGGAGTACCTTCTGTGGCCTTAAAGCAAGTCTCGGTAACAGCAAAAATGTCTATAAGCTCCAGAGTGAGGAGGGCTTGCAGGGTGTGCAGTTTCTTACTGACACTCCTAGCATTGAGCAGTAACACCTTAAGGTTGCTTTGAGTTTTTTTTTTTTTGACAAGTTGAAACGTTTGTCATTGCCTAAAAAAAGGTTCATACAGTGGCATCATCCCTGATGAAGGCAGAATGCTGCTCAATGCAAGGCAAGTGCCTGCTTCCTCTGACACATATTCAGACGGATTCATAATGTCTCTATTCATATAGTCCAGTGAGGCACATCTCAGGTCATTTACACCCACGAAGACTATGACAGAATTATATTTGTACCTGTGATACAGTGACTTGACTTGTGTGCGTGATTTAGTGGATCCTGGCTCCAGATAAGCAGCTAATTGTTACCTCCTCCTTGTCCAGTCTGATGATTGCGGCATCTGATGATTGGGTTGGGAGGGTGGCCTAATGGTTAAGGTGCCTTACAACAAACACAAGGTGGTGCAGGTCTCAGAAGTGATAAGTGATAGGTAGCTAAATGGCTCGCAAAGGGCAGTTACAGTTGGCTACCTAACCCCCTATCCTATGATGAACTGAAAACTATGAATCTGTGTCATACAATGGAATTCCCTACGGCAAAGTCCTGGGCAAAGTGTTTGCCTCATGGGCTTCAATCTTGGGAGACCACTGGGTGGGTTTGTTGTTGTTGCTTTGGGTCTATGTCATACCATCCAACGGTCACACTGTCAAATGTCATCTCATTGACAATCCAGGCCGTTGATGCCCCCATGTGAGGGGTGTCCCTGCTAATTATAATTACCCACTCTGAGGATCACACTACAGTGGGGAAAAGGGCAAATTTCCTGATCTCTACAGTAACATGATTTCAGTCAGAACAGTTTGATGGCCTGCACTGTCAACAATGTGGCCACTCGATGATATGACACAGACACGTTGCTTTTAGTGGGTGCTTTACAGACTGCTGAGGATAGGTGTTGCTGTTTGTAGGCTTAGAATGTCTATGAGGTCTGGGAAGGTTTCTTTTAAGTGATTCAGTATAAGATAGTCTGTGTTTGAGTAGAATGTGTAGTGGAGGTAGTGTGCGTGTTCTTGACAATTTTGCTTGTAAGTGACATTTCTGCCTCCAAGGAAGTTGTATATGTACTGCCTACTGTGTTAGTTTAATAAAGGATTAAATGGTTGTCTGAGAACATGGCACAATTACTATATTATCTCAGGGTGCCCATATCTACTAAGCTGGCCACAGAAACATTTAGAAATTGCATTGCCATATTCAAGGAATTATGATCTATGACTACAGATGATAACAGATTTATTTTAAGAGGAGATTTTAATGTTGTGTTGGAACTAAAGTTGGACAGACCATATGGGATTATGAAGCTTCATATGGACTGTTTGGAAGTGTTGAAAGCAAAGACAGATCAAAATGGTAGACAAGATGAGAAACAGAGAAATAGGGAATATGAAGGAAGACAGCTGGATAAGCTACAGGTGGGCAGTAAGAAAAGGGCAAAAGCAGAGAAGTTAATCATTCATGAAAAGAGCATGTTGGAACTCTGAGTGTTAGGGTAGATTTTAAGGCTTGTGGCAATAAGGAAAGGAAATAGAAGTAGAACCCTGGAAATGGTGGGGGTGGAAGCTTCTGAATAGTTAAAGAGATGGCAAGTCAAGTAATTGAGGAAAATCCATGAGAAAGTTGTATGACGGCACAGGTCTGATGAGATTGTCTAACAGCAGCATGGAGAGGTAGAACTATGGATTAAACCATGGCTGCCAACACGAAGAAGAAAAGGGAAAAGCAAGGTAAACTTAATCTGGAGATACCAAGCTAACAATGATAGCCAAGGAAATCATGGGGAAGGGATTAGTGCAGGAATGTCCCTCTAAGAATGTGAAATTTACAAGATCAGATGAGAAAAACGGGTTCTGGTGTGTAGCTTGCAAGACATTTCCCTGTGAGCTACATCACTGAAACCAAATGGCTGTAGCAGAAATTTGCCATAGAGCAATACGGCTGAATAGCATAGCCGCTGCAGCTGTAAACTATGCACAGTAATATTACAACTGGTGGCGATCCTTGCAGACAGCTGCCTGGCTGTATTCTAGCAGGGACGGCCGTACTAGATGTGTACCACATTCTGTATTCTCATGTAAGGAATGCATAAAATAAACCACCCATGGCGGTCTGAACGCATTCAAAATCAGAGGAAGCGGCTTCCCTCGTGGAGACAGCAGGATACCAGGAATGTACATTTCAAACAAGGAGCTCATCTGAAACAAACCAACAGTTACTACAGGAGATAACTGAACAGGTTGACATTTACCATTGTGTAATTAGTTCTGAAACTGAAGAAGGAATTTTGGGGTCTTTTGATGCACATTGTGAACTGGTGGACTTAAACAAAACTGTAAGTAAAGCGATGGCTTCGTACTTGGACATTATTGACAATACTCTGGGTGATTTTAAAATATACAACTATTCAAGTAAAGTGCTTAATACTGGGCATGCTGACACATTGTCTAAGGGCTTTACTTTTGTACAAGCACGACGTGCAAATGTAATTGATGTACTTTGTGATATAAAGTTATTCACAAGAAAGTTAAACCTCAAAATGTTATTCAGTGAGTCTAATGCTAAGAAAAATGCATTACATTGGCCGAGTGTATTCAATCCAACTTTGATAAACCCAATTTTAACTTTTGAAAAAATGTGCGAATTTGATATTCGTAATATTGTAAATAATAAGAATGGGTCAAATTTTACAAATGTTACTGACTATGAGAATGTTTTACTTCGTGATTTGATTGAGGACAGTGACATTTGGGTTATGAAACTTGATAAGGGGGGTGGGGTGGTAGTTATGAACTCTCTTGACTATCAGGATAAAATCAATGGTTTGCTTTTTACTGACAAATACTGTGAAGTGTCAAGAAATGAAATTAACATGGCATTTCGGAGAATTGATTTACTTTTGCACGATATGCTTTTGCAATATGAAATTAACAAGAATGATTATGATTTTATGCTGAATGATAAACCAGCTTTAGCTAGATTTATTGGCATATCAAAAATACATAAACATCTTGAACACTCACCCCTTAGACCCAGAGTCGATGGATGTAGGTCTAAAACCTATTATATTGCCAAGTGGATTGATAACAAGATTAGCAATGGTGTATCCAATAACATCAATATACTAAAGGATTCATGGCAGTTTTTGGATAGACTATATAATTTACCTTATAGTGAAAATGGATTTTTTGTGACCATGGGTGTTCATGATTTGTTTTCTGTTATACCACATGAATTGGGTTTAGCATGGTTTGAACAGGAATTATATTCAACTAAAATGTTGAATAATACGACAGTAAATGTTTGCACAACACTTATGGAAGTAGTTTTAAAAAATAATTTAATTCACTTTGAAGGACAAACCTATAAACAGACCACTGGGGTGGCAATGGGGGCGGCATGTGCCCCCAGTTTTGCAAATTATGTTATGGCCCATTGGGAATCTGAATACATTTTAGATAGTATATATTCCCAATGTTGGTCTATATACCTTAGATTTTTGGATGATGTCTTTATATATTGGATTGATACGGAGGACAAATTGAATGAATTTTTGATATATATAAACAATACGGTTGAATTTTTAAAGTTTTCATCTCATTATGACCCAATTTCTATTTCCGTTTTAGATGTTGAGGTAGGAAAGGATTTTGAAAGGCAATGTTTTTATTCTAATTTGTATAAGAAACCAACTTTCTCCAATACATATCTACATTATTCGAGTTGGCACCCCGAACATCAAAAAAAAGCAGTAGTAAAGGGGCAGCTTATTCGGGCGGCTAGAATGGTTACTAAAAATGACCAGTTTATTAAAGAAGCTGATAACATAATCGATATGTTTCGAAGAAGGGCCTACCCAGAAAGTTTATTGAATAGGGTATATAATTAAGTTATTACAAAAAGAGGAAGTGGAGCATATTTGCCCATATTGGGTTGTCAGATGAATGACAAGAGACACTATATAAATACATCAGCTGAAGGAATTAATACACACTTAGTTTTATCACTACCTTTAATTTGGATAGTGATTTGATGTTTAGTAGTATTCATAAAAATTGGTATGTTATGCTTAAAAACAATGATTTGGTAGATAAAGTGGGTCCTTTACCAACTGTGGTCTATAAAAAGGATGGCTCCTTAAAAGCTAGATTGGAAAAAGAGATTTTTTTATAATATAGGTATGAGACAGGTTCAGTTTAGGACAAAAAAATGTGGTTGTTGTTCTTCATGTCCCTATTTAAACACTACTGATAGTTTTTGTATTAGGAACAGGAAGTATAAAGTAAAAGGACATTTTTCATGTAACACTTCTAATGTTGTTTATCTTGCACAATGTAATCAATGTCCAGCATTTTATGTTGGAAAAACCAGTAGGGTTTTTTAAGAAGTGGATATATGAACATGTTTTAGATATTAAAAATAAAAAATGCTCAAACGCACTTTATAGGCATGTTGAAAAACATGATAACCATAATTTTAATTTTTTAATTATAGAACAGATGCACAAGGATTTACAGGGGTGGATAATAAATGAACATTTAGATAAACTGGAACTTAGATGGCAGATTTTACTGGATGCCTGTAATTATCCTGGATTAAATGATTGTTGTTCAATTAACCCCCTGTTAAAATAATTGGCATATAGTATTAGATGACTTTTAAACTTTTTTTATACATTTGGTAGTCTTGCTTTAAATGATTAATTATATCATGTGATTTATTGTGAGGGCTATATATTGGGAATGTTTTTTGTGGATTAATGTTGTTCTGATGAAGATTTTCGAAAGCGGTTAACAACTGTGTCTTGCCAGTAAAGTATTCTTTGGACTGTTTGCTGTTTTCCTGGAGTTGTTCTTCAACTTTGTTCAAAATTCTGGCCTGTATTTCTTTTCAATGTTTTAACAAAACTGTCTAC
This sequence comes from Protopterus annectens, assembly GCF_019279795.1. NCBI lineage: Eukaryota > Metazoa > Chordata > Ceratodontiformes > Protopteridae > Protopterus > Protopterus annectens. The sequence goes on from NC_056732.1 coordinate 340,060,827, forward strand.
AAGGGAGTTGGAAGCAAGGGTGGAAAAAATGCAATAGCTATGCAACACAATCAACTTACTGGGGCAACATCTTCTATAGATCTCTAGCATCTGAAACAAACTCTTGTGGGGTAGCAAGAGTGGTTGCGTTTCATATCCAAAAAGCATTACATACTGCTGTGTAGGAATTTCAATTCCGAGTTTTAAAGGAAGTACTGGAAGACAGAAAAGTTTTAATAGGGATAAAGGAGTGGAATATTTTTTCAAAAATAAAACTAAATATGAAAATAAATGTGTTAGGGTGGATTTAAGGAAAGATATCTATTTATCTATATAGATGTGTGTGTGTGTGTGTGTGTGTGTGTGTGTGTGTGTGTGTGTGTAGACATATATATATATATATATATATATATATATATATATATATATATATATAGTCTGCGATGGACACACTGGCCCAAATGGTGAAGATTTGCTTGGAGGGAAAGGGGGATAAAATATTTAATTTATATGCAGATGGTTGTCTGTTGCTGGGGATCTTAGATGTATCTGAGCAGTCTGGGGGAGTCTGGTCTTAAATTTAACACCAGAAAATCAATAATAATAATAATAAGAAGAAAAAGTAATCAGCAAGGGAGACAAAGCGAAAATCCAAAAACCAGATGATGGGACAAAATACTTAGGCATCAGGATATGTCCAGAGGGGCAAAACATAACACAAAGGGAGATGGCAGATGCAAGGCAAACAGGTTTCTTAATGAAGACTAGCAATGCAAGTATGTACAATACCTTTATTTAGTATTTTCTACGTAGTCTACTGTTATTTTCAACTAACTTTTCACTTTTTTAGTTTTACTTTTATATCTATTTTAACCTACTGAATTACTGTTACTTACATTCCAAAAGTAAGGGCATATTTCATATTATACCATATTCTTTCTCCTGTAGTTTTGTATGTCTTGCTGTGCAGGGTTTGAACTATATAGCAGATTAAGTCTGAAGAGTAAAGCATGCACAATCTGTAACCCACGGGGCTGAACTAGTCACTGTTCTGCTCTGTCTACTTACTTCTGATACTGTATTGTACAAAATGTTCTATTACTGCTGTCACTGTGAATGGCTGTAAAACTGTTTTGCTTTTAAATTAGCAAAACTGCTAGAGTAAAATAAGTGTTGTTAGGGTAAGAAATCTTCAAAAAAAGCAGCTACATATTTAAACACATTATTAAAGGAAGGTTCTCCAGTTCGATCCTCGGCTAGGGTGCCATCTGTGCGGAGTCTGCATGTCCTCCCTGTGGTCGCGTGGGTTTCCTCCGGGTGCTCCGGTTTCCTCCCACATCCCAAAGACATGCTGCAGATGGATTGGAAACTCTAAAATTGGACCTAGGTGTGAGTGTGTGTGTGTGTGTGTGTGTGTGTGTGTGTGTGTGTGTGTGTGTGTGAGTGTGTGTGAGTGTGTGTGAGTGTGTGTGAGTGTGTGTTCCTTCTGTGGAAGGTTGGGTGCCGGGCTGGCAACTCGACACTGTAAACTCCACTGCCAATCATGAGCGGGCAGGTGATCTGCTGTGGTGACCCCTAACCGGGAAAAGCCGAAAGAAGAAGAAGATTAAAGGAAGCCATTCATCTGGGAAATTGTTTGGAAGACATGGCACTCCTTACAGTAAAGACAGCTGACTGATCTATTTTCTGTTCAGTGATCTTACTAAAGTTTAGAAGGCACAGGAAACACTTTAAAGCTGACAAAAATCTTCAGAAAGTGATTTCAGTACTGTGTTTCTAGAACTCATATTGCAAATGCAAGGTTCAGTAAGCTGTTTCTGCAAAAGATACTAGCTGTTTTTATAAAAAGACCAGTCTGGAATCTGTTTTAGGCCTTACTAAATCCACTGTCCTTTTCCTATGATTCTTCTGCCTTTCACCTCAACTCTAGTGTGATCAGGTGTTCCCTTCCTCCAAGTTCGTCATTATAAATGACACTTCGTCTGGTCTACATGAGCTGTCTACTTAGCTGGTAGCCTGCAAATACAAATAAAAAGAAAAGGTGGGCCTTGTAGTAAATATGAGCATTTTATGGCAGTTTCCTTGAAACAGGAAGTCTACATCACAGGTATGGATGTATCAGTATGTTGGCCAGAACTGTTCTAGAGAAAATCAGAGGTCAGCAATGAAAAATATATGCATGTTTCAGAATTCCAGTTCCTTAATGGTACTTCAGATACCCCCTCAACCACTGGATTTAGTTAGCATCTCATGATGAAAGAAGCTGAATGAAGGGCAAAGGCAGAAAATGCAATGAAACCATTTATACCTGTTATGGTGGGAAAAAACATTAAACATTAAAAGTAGTTTACAAAAGATTTTTCAACTTTTTGTGTACTACCTTCAGCTGAACAATTTTAAAATGGTACAAAATGGCAATATTTCCATTTATTTATTTTATTTTATATTTGTTAAGAGAGTAGGTGACTTGATTTAATAACTATTTTCAGCCACAACCAGGGTCAAATATGGCAACAGGAAGACAGAAAAATAATTAATCAATAGTTTACATAGAAAAAAAAGTTCACATGACACCCAGAAGTTCACAATAGAAATACAAATATATATTAGTAATAGCATCAGTTTTCTTGAATAAAGCAGCAATTTAGATATGAATCCAATTCACAGCTTATCAGAAATTTACTAGTGTAGTAAAACAAAATATCTTGGGTTTTGAAGTCAGATATAAGATTCTAGCAGATTAGCATAGAAAAGTAATGCGACCCTTAACAAGGCATATATATAGCAGTGAGGTAAACAATGAGTACAATAAACATACCTATATACTACTCTAACATTATGTGAGTGAAAACTTAATTAAGAATACAAAACTTAAGGTAAACATAGCTAACCTCTGATAAGTAATTAAACTATTGATAATAGAAATACTCCATCCATTCATCTGCAACCCCCTTTTCCCATTTTTGCACATGGGGTCGGGGTGTTACTTCGATCTAGAGCCAGGGTTCACACTGCTGAGAGTGGCTAGTCCTGCCTCAGTTGTTTTTCAACACCACACACTCTGATGCACACTCACACCTATGACCAATTTTAGATTATCCATTCTATCTACTGCATGTCTTAGGAATAGGGATGGAAAATGAAGCACCCGGAGGAAACCCACCCACACACATAGGAAGAACATGCAGACTCCGCACAGAAGGGACCCTGGCTGAAAATTGAACCAGGGAACCTCTTGCTGTGAGGTGACAACACTATCCACTGCACCACTGTTTCACCCATCAATAGAAATACTGTCAACAGTATAAATGCACATGCCTGCAAAGCTTATATATTAAGTTAAATCTTCACTCCTGTCACCTACTGCTTAGATCCCTATGCCGAGCAATCTAATGGAGGTCGTTAACACAGATGATTGTGTAACCAGGTTTATGGCTAGCGTGTATCTTTGAAGCAGATGAACTCATTTTATCTTATCAAGTATTACTTGAGGTCTATACTGAACTGATTAATATTATCAAGTCTCCGCATATTGTCAGGTATAATGTTTCAATGTGAACGAGTGAGTTTGAAGAAATCTTTTCAGTGGTATTAGGCTTGAAAGGAAGCCTCATTAGTTGCAAGAGTCTGCAGCCTGTAATGCTGTAGGGGGCTCTTCCTGAATGAGTAATTAGTGGTAAACTGGTGGACACTAACCGGTTTTGTTGAGTTTACATATTAGGGTGCTCAAGGGTAATGAGGAACTGGTGGAGACAGATGACCTTTTGCACTTAATGAAATTAGTACAGTGATGCTTCTTCCTTTTGGCAAGGGATATGAAGTGAAAAATTGTGCTTCTGTAGTTTGCAAAACATTAATGTATGTAGCTAAAAGCATGCAAATTATGGGTAGCTCATGCTCATGCCTAGGTATCAAGAAATTAAAGGCAACAGAACACCTGGCCTCACGCATTCTATTGCTATATATGAGAGATACAGAAAACTCTCTATATGAAAATGAATTAGACAAAGCCTAGTTTAAAAAAAGTCACCAGGGACCTTCTGCTGTTTACAAACTATTTTGCATGAACTACTGTCCATAAAGCTGTACAAACTGTAAAGTATGAATCCACATGTGATTATCATCTTATAAGAAATCTTACAAATTGTGATGATCACATTTATGGAAGTGTAACAGATAAGCACGAAGTCACACATTTTGCTACAAATAAAAATTAATATTTGCTCTTCCTGCTTGTTCTACTGAAACCAAAATCACAATTACTGCTTCTTTGTATGTGGTATCCATAATGAAAGATATATGCTAACTTTTCTTGCTTGTTTGCCTGATTTTTTTATCTTTTCTTATGTTGTGGCTATTCGGTCCCACAAAATTTTCAAAAAAAGTCAACCGTTATTTGATTAAGTAGCAATACTCCAATGTGGCTTCTGTAATAAGCAAATAGAAACAGCCAATCATGTACTAGCAAGCTACCACTAAGCAGTATCCACAATGATCAGAAAGAGAACAGAAGTGCCAATGAACTTAGATGCCCATTCAAAGAGAAAAAAATTACAATGGAAACCGAGAGAAAATGGGGAACATCGCAGTCTTTGTCCAGACTTCTGCACACTGGCAGCCATGATGGATCTAACTAAGGTGACACCTACATTACCTAATAATACTTGTACAGACAAGTGCAACTTGAAAAAAAAAGACAAAGGACAGGAAATAAAAAAGATCCTGCAGCCTTACCAGCTCTTTAAGACAAAATTCTGAAAAATACTGGCAATCAAATGATGCTGCATACACATACAAACATTACAGGTTCATAGTTAAGTACCAGGCCAGATGCCTTTATGAACTATTTTATGCCTAGCTAATTTCCCTTTTGGTGTTGGAATTAAGCTATCCCATTTGGTATTAAACTGGCCTTGCCCATGCCATGGTTGATAATTACATATTACCCCTAGTGAGAATAACTCGGATCATACCATAGATAATCTGAAGGGACCCATGCATGGGGTAAAGTGTTTAGGAACTGCCTCTGTCCAATAGTAGTACAGGGGGCACTCTTGGGCTAAATTTTGTATTACCTATCCACAGATCCAAGATGCGCTTGAATATGGTCAGGGATGAGCTTTGTTTTTCATGGATAGGAAGTCGTTTTCGGGATAATGGCATCCTCTGCAAGATATACCTGTCCCTCAAAACTGTTCTGTTGATGTTGCAGGAGAGGTAGCTCTAATGCTACTTGACTTGCTGATGTACATTACAGATATTAAAGCATTACAGATGTATAGCCTGCAAGCCACGGATATCCATAAATAAGCACATGGTAGTGACTATTTGCTACCATTAATCAATTAAAGAAACAAAGGAAATAAGAAAAAGAAAGAGACACATACCAGGCATCACAGTAAATCACATTACCTGTAGTGGTTAACTTGAGGCAAAGACAAAGAGAATCATGCACAGTAAAATAAGCTTAGAAACAGACTCTAAGGAATGCAAAGCATGCAGAAAAATGGCAGAAACAAAGTTATCCATTTCAAAGCATTCAGTAGTTGTGAATGACATTACTGTAAATGTTACTGAGTGAGGAAATATGCTTTATTCGTTGAGGGAAGTTTACCTTTCCCTGTACTGACATCTGAGTGGATTATATTAAGTAAAGGGGTGGAGATGTCCTCATATCAAATACGGATTTCAAACTCAAAATCCTGTCATTAATATCACAGAATCAGTTCAAAGCAATCAACTGGTATAACTTCAAAATAAGAAAATG
>NC_056732.1:340071572-340086572 GCF_019279795.1 Protopterus annectens
TGTTAAAGAGAAGCAGGCTTGTCAGATAAAGGAAGCTTCTGAACCACAATAGCCTAAGAAGACTCAGCAGGAAGAACTCACCTTCCACCCTTCCTGCCTTTCATGGCCTGACAAGGCTACCTGCAAACAAAAGCAGATGTAGTAGTATAGTTCCTCTGGAACTCAGGGAATGGGGACACAAAAATATGTTTAAGGCCCTGCAAAGTTTTGACTGAAACATATCAGCAGCAGCAGTCTCAAAGAGATTGTTATTATCCAAAGGAGAATCCAGTAACTTGGCCTTAATGTCTTTAGACAATGACTGCAGGCGAAGCCAAAAATAATGCCTCATGACAGACCCAAGTGCAGCAGCTCTGGAAGAGGGATCAGCAGCATCACAGCTACACTTGCTAGAGTGGCGAACCACCTGAGAGGTAGAACTCAAAAGAGAAAAGAAGATTTTCCATCAGAATCAGGGAGGTCAGAAATAACCTGACAAGCCTGGACAATCAAGGTCAGATCATATCTGTTCATGCGGGTCTGGTAATTAATGGCCCAAAAGGCCAAAGAAAAAGCAGTATAAACCTTCTTATCAATTTCTCTCCATTGCCCTATTATCCTTCTCGGAGGGCAGAAGCTTGAAAGATGGCAAAGTTTAGAAGGCTTGTCAGAGGAGACTGAAACCACAGCAGAGTCAGCAGAAGGACACTCAAATGAGAATTGACAATCCTCAGGAACCTTACAAAACCTGGCAGGTTTCTTTGGAGCAGGAGGCTGATAATCAGGAGACTTAGAGGTAAAGGTGTCTAACAGGGCAGCCAATGCAGGAGGTACTGCAGAAGGTTTAGGAGTGTCCACCTAAAGCAGCTCATAATACCTTTTCTGGATATCAGACACTTGGGAAGAAGTGTGAATATATAAAAAGCAAAATCTAGAGATTTCTGAAAGGTATAAAAAAAGAAATATGGACATGGGAAAGAAACAGAGATTGGACATGATGCAATATTGGTACTTTTCCATTAAACCTCTACCACTTTGCGCTGCTGTGTTTTGGCGGTATTGTTTTGGCGGTACTTCAGTAGCGGATTTTACTTAGACTGTTCACTTGTAAGAAGAAACGTAGTGTACGTGGGTGGATTTATCAACATCGATTACAAAACAGAATAGAACAAGGCACTCTCCTTTACTTTTAAGACTGAGCATGAGCTTCTTCCTACTCAACCGGTGTCATTCTCATTCAACAGGCAGCTGCATGGTCCCAAATAACTCCATACCTCTCAACTGTCTAGATTTTCGAAGAATGTCCAATTTTTTTATCTCATATTTTTGGTATGGTTCTCATAAAAATTTGGATTAATGGCAAATCAGTGAGGACTGAAGTTAGAAAAAATGACAACCGTTTCGGTTTCAGATTTCATACCTTTCAAAAAATCATTGTTAATGCAAAACCTGCTGTTCTATCAAGTTTCTAAGTTTGTAACAGCAACATTTTAAAATTGTCCCTATTTTGGGGGCATTTGTCTCTCTATTATGCATTTCATATCACATTTCTTGCTCTAAGAGCTTGAGGGGTATGACCTACATGACAACACTGATCGCTGCAGTAAGCCAAGTGCTTTGCCACTTATTTAACTCTAACTCACTTACTACAGCCAGTTCATAAAGCTGTCATATATGGAACAGCAATTTGATGGCTGATTATCCAACTTTCTCCTGCAGGCTGGACAGAAGGATCACTCGACAATAGATTGCCTGGTATCAAGAGATGTGGGCCAGCCTTACGTAACTGAGTCAGCAAGCATTGTTTCTAATACAATATCTATTTCCCCAAATGGTACATGACACGTGTTATATTTATTTATAAAAAGACTGCAAGTACACTGGCTAAAGATGAAAACCTGCATAGTAATACTCTCTGTGTAAACCCCCTTCAGATTATATCCTGTTTTACTCTTACTTACCAAGCGGAACCATAATGTCTCCTTCTCCACAGCCATCGGTGCCATGCAGCCATGCCCTGTCAGCAGTGCGAACTGGTAGTGGTAGGGGTTTGATGGAAAAATCCACCCATGCAGACTCCGTTTCTTCTTACAAGTGAACGGTCTAAATTAAATCCACTACTGAAATACGGCAAAACACAGCAGCAAGAAGTGATACGGTTTCAGATTTCATACCTTTCAGAAAATCACTGTTAATGCAAAACCTGCTGTTCTATCAACTTTCTAAGTTTGTACCAGCAACATTTTAAAATTGTCCCTATTTTGGGGGCATTTGTCTCCATAGTGGTAGGGGTTTAACGCAGATCATCACGTCTCCCAGTATGATGATGTACTTGGTGGGAAACAAGTACTTGAGCTCTTAAGAGTAGCTCATTCCTTTATTTACTGCAGCGCGAAGTGGTGGGAAGTTAAAAGAAAAGTACCGCAATATTTACGTATAGAAGAAAGCCAAATTAATCAATACAAAAAACACCCTAAAAGATATTCAAAGAGAAATACAGGCAAAGGCATCCAGATACGGAAATTTTCACAATACAAAAAATAAGATCACAAAGAGGGAACGTAGAACAAAAGATTAGCAAAGCAGAAGTTAAAAAATATAGGAGCTGAAGTTGGGTAATAAGTGCAAAATGAAGGATTTAGTTTAGAAAGTCTAACACAAGTTATATCACAGAATAATGGAACAACGATCTGCCAAAATAAGGAGAAACAGGAGGAGCAGGAGACATCTGAAGAAGAAATATGAACATGGGAAAGAAAACGAGATTTAATATGGTGCAATATTTATGCAAAGGAGAAAGCAAAACTAATCAATACAAAAACAGCAGCACTAAATATATTTGAATACAATACAGGCAAATACATCCGGATATGGAAAATATTACAATACAAAAAAATTAGGAAACAGAGAGGAAAAGTAGAAAATGATTAGTAATGGAGAAGTTAAGGAAACAGAAACAGAGGTTATGGATTACCTGCAAAGTGAAAGATTTATCTAACTTTGCCAGCACCACAGCAGGATAGAGTAATGGCTCTCCAAATTAAGGAGAAACCAGTGGAGCAGGAAACACCCGATCAGTTGCCATATGAAGATTCTTTGCAGTCTTCTACAGGAAACCAGTACAAAAGTTCAGTTTGAGATGCACAGCATGGGAAAATAACTGGAAACTGGGTCAACTCTGACACAGTCAATGTCGTGGAGTGATAGGCCAGTGAGTTCCCATGTGAAAGAGCAATGGGTGACACAGGATGAAACTGAAGAGAATGTGGCACTGGAAAATGCTCTGGAACTTTCTGTAGAATGCTCACACGAAATAGAGAAAAAGAATATGCCCTCAGTTTAGAAGAAGATAATCTAAGAGAAGAGTTGCTTGATTTAATAGACATTGAAAGATTATTAACATCAAAGAAAGAAATAAACGACAGAAAGTCAATAGAACTCAAAAGGTTAGAAGTTTGATAAATAAATGAACACAGTAATTAGGACTGTTCATACAAATTCATGAACTATAACAGAAGTAAACAAGGTGTATTAATGTGCAGCTAAATTAGTAACAGATAAAGTCTTGCCACAAAAAACAGGGTTATAAGAGAAAGGAAGGGAAGAAATCGAATGCCACCATGGAAGTATCAAATAGGGAAAACTATAAAGCAATTAAGGCAAGAAGTGTCACTGTTATAAGAGTACAGAAGAAGGAACAAGTCAAAAATAGTATTCAAAAGATAGACGTGATAAAAGCAATGCTTAGTATCAGAACCGATTAGGATCTATTGTGCACTATCACAAATAATAATAAACTAAAATATCCATATAGGCATAAAAACCTAGAAGATATGAAGATAAAGGAAAAGTACAAAAAAAGAAGTTATGTTCTTACCATAATATTCCATCTGTGTTGTTCTTCATTCATTAATTACTGATGGGTTTCTGTTCCTTCCTCGGAACTGAGCCAGCCTTATAACAAGCTTGTGCCAGCCAATAAAACACTCTCGAGCTAAGCTTTCACCCACAGTGCCCTTCTCCCCATTACCGCAGACTGAGTTTGCTCGTGATAAGGAAAGCAAAGGCTTTTTCTGAGCTGAAATCCTGCAGCAGGTTTAGGACCCAATCCAATCCTCCAGGAGCCTCTGGAGGGGGAAGGTGGGTGGGACGTAATGAATGAATGAAGATGAACAACACAGATGAAACGTTATAGTATGAACATAACTTCTTTACCTGATGTTGTTAATCTTCACTCATTCCTTACTGATGGGACAGAGTCCCCAGCTACCTTATGTCCTGGGAGGCCCTATGGAAGGATGTTCCTGAGTACCACTGAACCAAAGGATGCTCTCCCCCTGGAGACCAAATCCAATTTGTAATGAGTGATAAAAGGTATGAGGGGTAGACCAGATTGCAGCTGCACAGATATCATCCATTGAAGCCCTTGAATGAAAAGCAATAGAAGTCGCCACTGATCTGATTGAGTGTGCTTTGACTTTGCTCAGTAGAGGAATTTTATTATGCTGGTAGATGAAGGATATACAGTTTCTCAACCACTTTGATAAGGTCACTTTAGAGACAGCGTCCCCCAATTTCGGGCCTGAGAAGGGCACAAACATCTGGTCTGATTTATGTACTGGTTTTGTTCTGTGCAGATAAAATTGTCTATATACATCTAGCAAATGAAGACAGTATTCCCCTTTATTTGAGTAGTTAGGAAAAAAGACAGGTAGGTCAGTTATCTGGTTAACTGTCAATTCTGAAATAACTTTTGGTAGGAAGGAGAGGTTAGTCTGGAGTGATACTCTGTTCCTATGAAAAAACATGTAAGGGTGCCTGATGCATAAGGCCTAAAGCTCGGATATGCATCTTGCTGAGGTGATGGCTACTAAAAATATTGACTTCCAGGAAAAGAAGTTCATATCACAAGAGTTTGCAGGCTCGAAAGGTGGTTGTGTCAAAGATTGCAGCACTAGTGTTAACTCCAAGGGTCAATCAGTTCTTTGAAGTATGATCTGATGTACGAGACCCCTTTTAAAAAGGTTTTACAGAGATGATGGGAGATTAAGGATGAATCTTGGAAAACAGATAATCCAAAACCACAGTAACAAGAGCTGAGCAAGTATCCAGTTTTCTTTGTCGGGACCAAATAAGGAATCTCTTCCATTTACTGAGATAGATTTTTCTAGTGGATGGTTTATGTGAAGCCAGAAGAATATGATGCACTAGGGAGGTAATGTTACTCTGCCTGGCTATTACGGGAAGTGAAGAAACCAAGCTGTCAGCCTGAGACTGGGAAGGTTGGGTGAGTTAACCCTTGCGGATGAGAGATCAATTCAGGAGTTGGATCCAGAATCCAGGGCTGGTGTACTAGATGATGCCAAAGGAAGGGAAACCAAATTTGTTGTGGCCAGTAAGGGACAATGAGGATTACTTTGTTTCTCAGACAAGGGTCTTCTTTAGAAATTGGGGAAATATCGCAGCAGGGCTGGCCCCAGCGGCTGAAGATCTTCACCACCACTACTGGACTGAGGGACCACTCGTGAGGCAGTAGGATACATCTGCTCAGCTTGTATGCGATCACGTTGGAAATCCCGGGAATATGCATCGCTATCAGAAAGCAGTTGCATGGTACCTCTCCAGCTGGGGTTTTTGAAGAAGACTCCAAAGAGGGGGCACCCTGTGGTAGGGTATCTTGAGGCTCTTGTGCTCGATGTCCCAAAGCAGTGGCTTGCATCAGCTGCAGCTTAGAGGAAGGACATAACTGGTATTCCAACGCCAAAAACTGGCTAGCCTAAAGAGGGATGGGAACCCAGAACCGAGAAGGACAACCTCGGAACTGGCGTCAAACCCCACTCCAACAGGCCCGATTCCCAAGGAAGGAACCCCAAGAGGACTAGAGGACTAGGTACTATCAGGACTCCCGGAACCGTAGTAGACGGCACCATGGAAAATACTGGAACCCTACTAGGTGTTCCGGTGCCCACAATCCAGTCACCATCCTGAGAATGGCCTGGTTCCAATTGAACTGAACACCAAACGGTTGGCTCTGGGACCACGGTGAGGTCCACCCATGGAACCGAAGAAATGGGTACCAAAAGAGGTGTCAGTGCCAGGGACTTTGATGCTTGCACGGAGGTCAAAGGAGGAGAGTATGTTGGAGTCCATGAAGATACACTCCCAACTCCAAATGGGAGGTGAGTTTTGGAAGGTGTTGTAATCCCTCTAGCCATTAGCAGCTGATCCACAAAATGCACCACATCCAGTTCCAAAGGGCTCCTGGTTGAACGGGTTGATATCCCTGATGGGGATTCAGGCCGTTCTAAGAAAGGGCTTAACTGCTGGCCAAAGAAAGGATCCACCCTGGGTGAGTATCAGGCAGGCTGGAATGGTCTATTGGCAAAGAGGTCTCGAGAAAAGAGACGTGTGGAAAGGGTGCCCGGTACTGAAATGGACAGAGCAGATACTGGAGGCAGGCTTGGAGCCACAGACATGGTCGGTTTCATGGGTGGTGTCAAGGTCACAATTATCGAAGATGGCATAGAGGCAGAGATCACCAATTTAGGCAAGGTCAGTGCCGCAAAAATTATTGGTGCTGTGGCTGGCACCGAAGACACAGTTTTCGAAGACGGCACCAAAGTCAGTACCAAAGCTGGTGCTGTGGATGTCATTTTGGGTCCTGAGGCCAAAGCAGTTAATTCTGGTATATTTTTGTCTTGGGTCCTGCTTTTTATCCCTAGAGGGTGGGGAAGGAAACGAATGCAGTCTCTTTTTGTTCTCTTTACTAGGAGGTGGTGAGCCGTCCGACCCAGAAATGGCCTCTGAGAAGGGTGTCTTAAGAAGGCCCTTCAAAATCAATTTATTCTTTCTCTCATTAATGGTTTGAGAGCTGAACCCTTTACAAATCTAGCTCTTTCAAGTCCCCCTGTATAAAACCCGCTTTGGCACGGCTTTGCGCGATTTTGCTCATAGTGCAGCATTGGGCAGCTCCGCTTAATTGGGTTTGAACCATTTTCGGCTCCACAGAGTCTGCTCTTCACTTTTTCCCTTGGAACTGATCTAGTTCTCAAAATAAACACCCTATTCCTACTCTAAAGCCTGGCACTTGCTCACTAAAGTAATTATATAAGTCAGCACTAAAAAATTAAAAGCACTACACCCTCACAAACTCCCCTTGAGTACCTTGTTCCCCACTGGCCCTTTTTTCAATTATAAAGGAATTACCAATACTATACTAGCATGTCCAAAGGTCAGTTGTCAATCTCCTCTCCGGTCCAGCTGGTGAATCTGGGAATCTTGAGACAATGTTACAACTGCCTCATGTACACAGACAACCCTCTCCTTCTCCCAAGAAATTCCAACACATGTGAGAGATGCAACCATACAGCCAAACTGGAGGCTAAGCTCTCTCAACTCAGTACTGGCGTAACCAGTCAGGAGGAGAAGGAAACCACACTCACTACAATTCCAGTCTCACATAGACCTACCACGACAACAAACCAAACACATAAACACACAAAAACATACTCGGAGGCTCTAAATAAAAATCTGCCTAAGCAGCAGAGACCTCCAAAGCAGACACCCAAGCAACCACTACCCCAAAACAAAACACGTGCAACATATAGCTCACAAAGCCAGTGTGCCGAACAGTCACAGCCCTTAAGGCTAAACAACACACCTGATACACTTGTAATAGGTGACTCTATCGTCAGGCACACTGACGTCCCGCTCACCAGGCTGAACAAGGAGAAGGTCACTGTGACCTGCCTGTCGGGCGCTAGGATCCGCCACATAACACAGGCACTCAGGTCACTCCAAGGCAAGTACAAATATGACTCAGTCATTGTCCATGCTGGTGTAAATGACCTGAGATATACCTCCCTGGACTACATGAAAAGAGACATAGAGGAGCTCCCTGAGCATGTAGCCCAGGCCGGTATGACCCTGACCTTGAGTAGCATCTTACCTCACCAAGAATGAAGCCACAATATGAAGACAAGATGATCAATTTCAACAATTGGCTTAAGTATTGGTGTCATTCAAAGGGGATACAATGCCTGTCAGCCTGGGATGACATGCTCGACAAGCCACGATGATTCGCTAGGGACGGCTTGCACCTGTCACCCCTGGGCTTTCCGATATTGGCAAAGGCTCTTGCCACCCCCATAGTGCCTTTTTTAGGCAAGGCTCAAAAGACAAACCCACCTCCATAGGTATCACAAGGGATAAGAAACTAAGAGTAATGCTACTCAACGCCAGAAGTCTAAACCTCAAGATGCACACACTCGAAACTCTCCTTAGCATGGAGAACATCGATATATGTGCAGTAACAGAAACCTGGTTCAAGGCTCCCAAGAGCACCCCAGCACTACCAGGTTATACCTCATACCATGCTTTTCGGCCCCAAAACTTGGACCAAACCACAAAAGGAGGAGGGTATCAATATTTGTCAAAGATACCCACACCTCCAGGTTGGTGGCACAGCACCAAGCATCAGAGACTATCCATGTGCAACTAACAGTGGGGAAAACTGCCTTCCAGTTTATAGCCTGCTACAGACCACCCTCCCAAACCCAGGAACCCCACTCGGCCTTCCTGAGAACACTGGAAAATATGAAGGTCTCTCCAAACACCATTATATTGGGCGACTTCAACTACCCAAACGTAGACTGGGAGCATTACTCTAGCTCCAACACCCTAGCCCAAAGGTTCCTAGAATTTATAAACTCAAATGCTATGGAACAACTTGTTACCACTCCCACAAGAGGGTAAAACATACTGGACCTGATCATCACCAACATGAGGGCTCTATGCTCCAGACCAGAAGTGTATCCCTCACTGGTAAGATCAGACCATAAACTAATCTCACTAGATATTCACATCTCTTCCCCACCCCCTTCCCAGAAAACCACAGTGAAAAACTTCTCTAAAGCAAATTTCACATTCCTCAAAACCGAGGTGGAATCCTGCAAAGCCCCTGGGCCTGTACAGCCCAGACCGCAGAATCCTTTATAAACGCATTCTATGAACACCTTCAGGAATGCATGGATCATGCAATCCCAAATAAAACCAAGACCCAATCCTCCAAAGGCAGGCGTCCTGTCTGGTGGACCCCATCCATAAACAAACTATACAATAGAAGGAGGAAGCTACTACATGATAGAGCAAAATCCCAAAAAGGGAAGGCATCTCTGATCAGTATTAGCAAAAAACTAAGGGCACTCATAAAATCGTCTAAGGCCAGCTTTGAGAGAAAAATCGCACAGGCCACTAAGGATAATCACAAGGCTTTCTTTAGTTATGTTAGGAACCTGGGTGGGAATTCCCAGATATGCTCAGAATTAGTCCAAAATGACAAAAAATACACAGAACCCACAGACATTGTCAACATCCTAGCTGACAGGTTCAGCGCAAACTCCCCCCCCCCCACACCAAAAGGGCAAATATCTATCCCAGCAGAGTGCGCCCCCCCCCTGACATCTCAGATGCTCAGGTAAGAGCCGCCCTCTCCAAAGCAAAAAACACAGCATCAATGGGACCAGATGGTGTCCCGGGCTGCGTCCTACATGAACTCCAAGAAGAGCTAAACCCGAACATAAAACTACTGTTCAATCTCAGCCTTACTACAGGATATGTACCTAAAGAGTGGCGTACAGCAACAGTCGTCCCTCTCCACAAAGGTGGTGCCTCAACGGATCCTGGAAACTGTCGTCCCATAAGCCTGACTAGCTTGGTCTGTAAAGCTATGGAAAGGATCATCATGGATCTCGTAAATAAAGATATTGGGGACCTACAGACACTGGATCCTACCCAGTTCGGTTTTGTTAAGGGCAGATCCTGCCTCTTTAACCTGGTCGATTTCTTTGAAACAGTCACCAAGGCCATTGACGAGGCGAAGGTGGTCCACACAGCCTACCGGGACCTCGCAAAAGCCTTCGATACAATACCCCACTTGGGCATTATAGATAAGCTCACCAGCTTAAATATAAACCCCTATGTCACTAGATGGGTTGCAAACTGGCTCACAGACAGAACCCACATGGTTAGAATTGCTGGAGCCATGTCAGACTCCAAACCAGTTACAAGTGGCGTCCCGCAAGACTCAGTCCTGGGACCTCTCTTGTTCGGTATATATTTCTCGGAGGTACAGGCCAACATGGAAGGACTGTGGCTGACCACGTTCGCAGATGACTGCAAACTAGGCGCCATAATCGACTCTCCAGCCAACACAAGCATCCTACAAAAGGGCCTCATAGAAACAGACAACTGGTACCAGAGCCATGGCCTCAAGCTAAATGCCAAAAAGTGTATAGTCATCCCCTTTGGCAAAAACAAAGTGCCCACAAATTACCACATAGGTGGTAATCCATTAAGTACGGAAGAAGTAATTAGGGACCTGGGGACCCAAGTTGATAGCAATCTCTCATTTGAAAACCACGTGGCCAAAGTGGTTAGAAAAACATTTTATATAGCCCACCTAATCATGAAGGGATTCACATCTAGATCAGGGGAGGTCATCGTGCCTCTTTACTCATCCCTCATCAGGCCCATAATTGAGTACAATGCCCCTTTTGGGATGTACCTTACCAGACACCTGCAGCAACTGGAAAGACCCCAAAAGTACCTCACTAAGAGGATCAAAGGGCTCAAACAGATGCCATATGCTGCCCGGTTAAAGAAACTCCAGCTCTACTCAGTGGCATACCGCCTGCTCAGAGGCGATCTGTGCCTGATGTATAAAGCCATGTCCAACCCGGAATTAATGGGCATGCTGCACCTCAGAAAATCCAAATCCCATCAAGCTACGCGCTCGAGAGACTTGAACCTCAGCACTGAAATAAATAGGACATGCTGGAGGGACAGATTCATAACCCAGAGGCTCCCTTCACTCTGGAATAAAATCCCATTCCAGGTTAGGCAGAGTCCCTCAATGACTCTCTTCAAGAGGAATCTTGATGAGTGGATGGGAGATTGTAGGTTTACCCCAGGTATCACTTCTGTGTCACTGTTAGACAGAGGCACAGTATACTAACCTCGAAAAAGGGCATAGCAAAATTCATTTAAAATGGGTGGCGAAAGCCAAACACACTCTGGCTAGGCTTATAAATGCCCTAAGGCAGATAGCCTAGTATGAACCTATGAAATAGTACAAGGAGGCTTAAAAGAAAGATGAGGAACACCCAGACAATAGACACAAGATACATTGGTGTCTGAATTCGGCATTTTGTGGCCACACTGGTTGCACTGCTTAAATCCTGAAGTTCCTTTTTTCTCCAACATGGCAGACAAAAAGAAGATTATCAACTACTGCTACAACAACCAACTGTAAAAGAAAGATAGAGGAAAGTTTTTTTTTTGGAAAGAAAGAAAGGGAAAAAGGGGATACCAACAATGGTATTAACAATACCTCAAGGGTAAGGTAAAGAGAAAGGGAGAGAGAAAGGACCTGTACCAACAGCAGTACTTTAAGGTTACCTAGGAGGTAAGGGAAACAGTAGACCAACAAAAGCAGAAAAAGAGTAGGTAAAGTTACCGATAAACTCAGAAATAAGTTAAAGGTATTACACCAGAAAAGTTAATAAGAGAAAAAAGTTTTTTAAGTACGAAAATACTGAAAAATTTGAAGTACCTAGCTGACAGCTGGCTTGACTTGGCTTTACGGCTAAATGGCAAACGAGATCTGAGGTAACAGGGAAAAGGGCACTGTGGGTAAAAGCTTAGCTCGAGAGTTTTTTTGGTTGGCACTTGGTTCCGAGGACGGAACCGACACAGATCAGTAAAGAATGAATGAAGATTAACAACATCAGATTAAGTAATTTGTTGATGACCCAAAAGTATTTTATAGAGAATTGGGAAACAAGGCAAAAGAAACTGAAACACCACCAAAAAAAAAAAAGAAGAAGAAATGATATATTTTGGAGAAATATCTATGAAGATCCTGTGGAACAAAAAGATGCTGAATGGATAGAAAAAGGAAAAGAATGAATAAGAACTCAAATGTATGGGATATCAAATGGGATGAAGTAACGGTCACTGAAACTGAAAAAAGTTAAGAAAAGTTCCTAACTGGAAAACCTCAGGCCCAGATGCAGTACCTAACTTCTGGCTAAAAGTATTAACATCTTTACATGAAGATTTATCCATAAGTAAAAACTATTTATACGCATACCCCAAACAGACACCAACCTGGTTAACAACAGGAAAAACAATACTCTTACTTAAGAACGAACCTGCAAGCTATCCTAAAAACTATAGACCAATAACTTGGCTTTTGTCGTCATATAAACTATACACTGGAATTGATGCCAACAGAGTTTACAGTCATTTAGAAGAAAACTCAATAGAACAGAAAGTTAACAAAAGAAAGTCATATGGAACAAAGGATCATTGTTGTTAAATAAAGTCATAATGGAGAATTGTAAAAAAGGGGAAGAATCAAAGTATGGGATGGAGAGATTACAAAAAAGCGTTTGACAGTATCTCTCATTCATGGATTAAAGAGTGCTTAAAAATGTATAAAATACAACCTACACTGATCAGTTACATTATGGCAACCATTAAATAATGGCAAACCACTCTTCAGTTAAACCATGATAAAAGACAAATTATTGTTCTAGGGATAAAAATTCAAAGGGGATACTGCAGGGTGACTCTTTCTCACTGTTGTTATTTTGTCTTGCCCTTAACCCATTAAGCTGTCTACTTAACAGATTAGGTCATGACTACAACTTGGCTCCCAGAAAATAACAATGTGTAAAGACTTCTCATCTTTTTCTGGATTATTTAAAACTGTATAGTTCATCAGATGAGGAACTGAAACCACAACTCCAAGTGATCAAAACTTTTTTAGATGATACAAGAATGTCATTTGCTCTTGTGTGCAAAAGCAACCTTTAAAGCAGGAAAGCTGCAGCACCAAGAAAATAGCCTGGGACAGGAATGTGATATAAAAGAATATGAGCAAGCGGGAATGTATAAATGTTTGAGAATTGATGAAGGATCAACAATAAAACATGAACAAATGCAAATAAAACATAGTAAGGAATATTTTAGAAGACTAAAATTAACAATGAAAACAGTGCTGACATCTAGGAACAAAGTTAAATTTGCTCTTCCTGTCCTAAATTACAGTTTTGGAGTGACTGACTGACCCCATTAGGTGTTAGGTCAGCTGGGCAGGAAAACAAGAAGGATGCTTCATGCTTATCAGATGATTTATAAAACTCATTGTATACCAAGACTATATATTCCCCATTCTGAAGGAGGTATGAGCCTCCTCGAAATTGATTATATGTATAGATCTGCAACTGTAGGACTGCATACATATCTGCTGACATCACAAGACCCAAACAAAGTAAAAGTTTTATAACATGGAAATAAATTTAAGATGACTTCCCTGCTTAGTTTAAAAGAAGCATATCGGTATCAAGTGGGAATAAAAATCAAACCATAAGCACATAAAAATCAGGCAGCAACTGAAATTGCCAAAAAAAACAAAACGAAGAAACAATATAAGGTGAAGGATTATATGAGAAGGCAAGAAATGTGGAAAATGCATACTTATAGTTGCAAGTATAGAAAACTCTTGAAACAACCTCATGTTGATCAGGATCGAATGCAGGAATGGTTAAGGAGAGGTGAATTTAAACCAAAAGACGAAAGGTTAATATTGGCGGCTCAAGATAGTGGACTACGTACAAGTTGGTTTACAAAGTCCACTGAACATGTGGGAAAAACAGATTAATGTAGGTTTTGTAAAATAGTACTGGAAATAGTCGTATATCCTGTTGCTGGTTTTGATATACTAATGGCAGAAGGACTGTATACTGAAAGGCATAATAATATGGCAAGACTGTTGCTTTGGGATTGTGTAAACATTATAATACCGAAGTAGCTGAAAAATTTGGAAGCATAAGCCGCAAAGAATTATAGAAAATTATGACATTTATACCAAGAGTTCAAAAAAATAGATGCGAGAAAACCAGAAACAGTAGTCCATGAAAAGAAGACAAAAGTATCGTTGATCACTGAAACTGCTACACCTAGTGACTACAGTGTCTTATGTGTAGAAGGACACAAAGTCATAAAATACCAGGATTTGTAGGCAGAAATGAGGACAATGTGGAAGAATCATACCCAGGCAGTTGCAGTAGTAGTAGTAGGAGCAACGAGGCTTACAAAAAATAATTTACAATCATACTTAGATATATAAATGATACATGTAACTCCATATGAATTGCAGAAGGAGTCAATCTTGGGTACATTGCAGGTGCTGCTTAGAACACTTACGGCTAACATAAAAGATTGAAATAATACCAGTTTCATGAACTTTAATTGTACTTTGACTTAGGAATGGGGTCCTTTCCCATCATGGTATTAGAAACCCAAAAGACTTGGAGATGTGACACATTGCAACAGTATATAACCCACGGTGCACTGTCAACACTTACTAAGTGCACCAGTTAGCACATACAGTATATAATGTATTAATAAAATAATCTTCTTTAAAAACAAGTCTACAGTTTGAGGAGCTACAATTCAAACAAGTTTTTCAGACTCAAAGTGTAACACAGACATGTCTCAACTACTAGGACAAACCAGCATGTATCGCAGGAGATTATTCTGCTGAAGAAAATGGTTACCAATTAAAATAATTAAGAACTTTCTGTATGTAGTGCTGTATGTACTTGTAGGATACTTAGTAGTGACCACTGCCTAAGGAAATGAGATGCTGGTATCAGTCCGTAATAGGAAAAGAAGATGGCAAGCTGCAGTTGGCAGCATGTGTTTGTACAGACATTCATGAATACATATACATGTGTGTGCATGAGTATGTGATTGTATGTGTGCATTTATACATCAAACAAAAAAACTTTTATTCTCCAATCTTCTGTACAAATAAAAAATGAATGTGCACTGATGTTGAATGAAGTTTGACTATGTAAATGATATAGTCTAGCACTTTAGCCGTTAGAAAAAACACAATTTTTAGTGAGAATAAAATAAGTTTTAATTATCATAGCCTATTTAAAAAAACAA